>NC_143575.1:94621682-94806067 GCF_048544385.1 Mastigoproctus giganteus | reverse complement strand
TTCAGGATCCAGATGGAGCTTGCGTTGTCGACAAAAATGGATAGCAACTGTTTTCTGTTGTGAGAGTCGATAGCCGTTAAGGTTGGCCCATTGTTGTATTTTATTCAGTGATATCTGAAGCTGCCTTTCAATTGATCTCATGCTTTGGGAATGACAGGAAATGGAAAGGTCATCCGCGTAAAGATATGATTCAACTGTGTTTGGAAGCTGTTTAGTGATGGAGTCGATTCTAAGAGCAAAGAGAGTGGCACTCAGTACAGATCCCTGAGGGACACCTTCTTCCTGAATGAAAGTTGTAGAGAGGTCGTTTTGGTATTTTACTTGAAACGATCTAGTGTATAAAAAGTTCTGAACAAATATGGGAAGATTGCCCCGTAGACCGAGAGAATAAAGATCACTAAGTATGCCATGTCGCCAGGTGGTGTCAAAAGCCTTCTGTATATCTATAGAAACCATTACCAGATGCTCATGTTTAACGAAAGCATTGCGAATGGCAAATTCAGCCTTGATCATGAGATCTAAACATGATCTGTTTTGTCGAAAGCCATGCTGACTATTGCTCATGAGATGTTGTGACTCTATTATCCATACAAGTCTACTGTGGACAATTTTTTCAAGGATTTTGCTGAGGCAGCTGGACAGAGATATTGGTCTATAGTTATGGGGATTGGTTGGATCTTTTCCAGGCTTCAGGAAAGCCAAAACAATAGAGTGGTGCCAAGAAGCTGGATACACATTTTCTAAAAAAATACGGTTGTAAAAGACCAGGAGAAGGCGCAAAGCTTTGTCATCAAGATGTTGCAGCATGATATAATAGATGCCATCTGGTCCTGCGGCACCATTACGAGCTGTTTTAATGGCATGCAATAGTTCAGAATATTGTAGAGGTTTGTTATATGGTAGAAAGAGGGGAGTTTGGAAGTTAACAGAATACTGTTCTCGACTGTTTTTAATTCGTTGGAAAGATGTAGTATAAGCTGATGTTGCTGAGATCTCAGCAAAAGTATTGCCCAGAGCATTAGCTATATCCGAGGGACTAGATAATTCTCGCCCATTCCAGGAGAGGACTGGAGAAGGTATGGTTGGAAACTTACCAGAAAGCTGTCTAATTTTTTTCCAAATTAATTTGCTGTCAGTGTTTCTGTTAATTGTTGATGCAAAACGGGTCCAGGATTCTTTTTTGGCTTGCCTCTGTATGTAACGTGCTTTTGCCCTTTCTTTCTTATAATTTATCAGATTGGCTGTGGTTGGATATTGCCGAAACAAATTCCACGCTTTATTTTTTGCCTTTTTTGCTTTGGTGCATTCCTCATTCCACCAATAATTATAGTGTTTACGGCCCGGTGGATTTGATAATGGTATTGTATCTTTAGCCACGTTTAGGAGATGCGACGTGATGTAATCTGTCACATCATCAATACGCTGGAGACGGATTTTTTTCTCATCGAAACAGATTGATGACTGAAATTTTGCCCAGTTTGCTCTTGTAAATTTCCATTTCCTGCAAGGTTTAGTTAAAGGAGCTTGTGCTATCAATACCTTGCATACGATTGGGAAGTGATCACTGCCCATAGGATCGTTTATAACATACCACTCTATGGCCGGGACCAGTACTGGAGAACAAATGGAAAGATCTATTGCCGAAGTATCTCCAGTTGGGAGCTGAATGTGAGTGTGCGTGCCAGTATTCAGTAAGGCAAGATTTAGTGCTTCTAATAGGCTTTCAATGAGTCGACCTCGTCTATCTAATTTAGTAGAGCCCCATAGTGGGTGGTGACCATTAAAGTCTCCTAAAATACAGAAAGGTGGAGGTATCTGTATGATGAGGTCTTCAAGTTCTTTTAAACAGTATGTATGGTTTGGCTGCAAGTAAATTGACACAAGTGTTAATGAAATATGGAGCATTATACGAACAGCAACAGCTTCTATTTCAGTTTGCAGTGGGATATGCTTTGTTGGGATCTTTGAATTTATCAGAATTGCAACACCACCATGGGCAGCAGTTGCTGTATTACGGTCTCTTCGATAAAGACAATAGTTCTTTATCGAAGGAGAAATTTGTGAAGTTAAGTAAGTTTCTTGGAGACAAAGAGCAACTGGCGAATACCGATTTATCAGGTCATGAATATCGTCTGTATTGCAACGAAAGCCTCTGCAGTTCCATTGCAAAATACAAGGCATTATTTGTGTTTAACTGATGGAGCTGTATCTGACTGTTTTTTGAAGGTGACTGGCTTATGACGTTCTAATTTTGATTTATCTTTTTTGGAGAAAACTGGCCGACCAGTGTCCATTTCTTCTTCTTCAGCGTGAATTTCTAAAATTGGTTCTTCCTGTATAGATGTGCTATCTGTATCCATGGTTGTGTTCTGGGTATTTTTCATTGCATTTGAATTTGTAATATCGGACGTAGTAGTACTCATTGGAGGAGGAGATGCTGCTGGTATTGTCAGAGGAGTATTATTTGCCTGGTCTGAGACTTTGGGCTGTTGTTTGCGTACACTTGGTTGTTTCTCAGAGAGGACAGTTCTAGCCCAATCAGAAATTGATTTATTAGTGGAAACGGTGACATCTGTTTGAGTGGAGACTGTTTCATATTTTTTTACTGCATTGGCATAGGTTAAATTTTTGTTTATAGTAGGTGTAACTTGTTTTCTTGCTTCTTGGTAGCTGACTTTATTCTCAACCTTGTATTTTACGATTTTTTTCTCTGTTTTCCATTTTTCGCAAGTTTTGGAATATGCAGGGTGGTCACCTTTGCAGTTAGCGCACGTCATTTTTGTAGCCGAACAGTCACTTTGATTGTGTTCAGAGGACCCACAATTGGGGCAGACTGGAACTCCTCTGCACACAGTTTGCGAATGGCCATACTTTTGGCATTTGTAACATCGTAAAGGATTGGGAATATATGGGCGAATGCGGCATAGCAAATAACCTGCTTTTACAGAGGTGGGTAAGTCAGGGGTATTAAACGTGAGGATAATGTTTCTGGTAGGTGTAAGTTGATTGTCTTTTTTAGTCATTATGCGCTTTGCTTCAATGACATTTTGTCCCTGCAGCTCTTGGGTTATTTCTTCCTCGCTGACATTTAGAAGATCCCAACTGGATATCACACCCTTCGATGAATTTAGGGTTGCGTGAGGAGATATTTTTACTGGGATACCAGCAAAATTACTTAGTTGCAAAAGTTTCTCCGAATGTCTGTGGTTATTGGTTTCCACTAATAGGTCTCCTGATTGCAGTCTCTTAACAGTCTTTGGACATCCTGCAATACTTTCCAGATGTTTCTGAATCACAAAGGGAGACAGTTTACTCATAGGTTGACTAGATAGCGAGTGGAAAATTAGAAAAGATGGGCAGGGTTGCTCCATCCTATCAGTTTTCAGTCTTTTGGTGTTGTTACCTATATCGTGATTTGTGTCATGGTCATTGTAATTTTCTGCCCTGGAGCTCGAAGGCTCTAATGGTGGATAAGTATTTTTATCCATGTTGGCTCCTTTTGGCCCTGGGGGTTTTTCTTTACCTCCCAGGTTACCGGCCCCGCCACGGGGAGGCAGGAGCAGTGCCACGAGGTGACCAAGCGGCTGTTAGTTGAGTTAGTACTAAAGGAAAAAGAAACAGAAAGGTGTCTTTCCTTTCTGGGCCTTTGCCTACTACTTGTAGAACGAAAGAGCTACTGAAATATAAAATGAAATGAAGAAAACGCTATTCAGAAATAAACAGAATATGTATTGGCAAAAGCTCTTTAGATAGTTCACTTGTATAAACGCACTGAAATCGCTTGGCCACGGAACGCTTGGCACCCGGGGCCAGTCACTTTGTATGTGATCTGAGAAACCACAGTTAGGGCAGACAGGAACTTATCAGCTAACTTGTTGAATGTCATATGAACAATATATACATATATATAGAGAGAGTTTTGCAACTAAATGAACGTGCCCATAAAGGTGGGGGCGGTGTGGTTATCCTTTCCCACAAAAGTTTTCACAGCACAAATGCCATCAGAAGTGCACTACCAACTTTTAATCTATCTACCCCCACAGCATAATAAAGAATCTAGAACGGAGTTTCACGCATAGTTGGCCCTACTCTTAAAACAAAATCTATCCTCTATCATCACAAGAGACTTTAATATTGCCCCTCAGAGGCAAAAACAGAATTATCCTCCTTTCATCATTTGGAATTTATCCCCTGCAGACCCCATCAACAAGAGACAGAATCAAAAATTTAACCTTATCTACCTGAATATAAGTAACGCTACCCACTTGCAGAATTTTGAAAGGTTTATTTCGGATCACTATCCTCTTACCATCGAATTCCCTCCCCCGCCTAAGAACACTAACCAGGATAAAAAACAAGAAGAAAACAACAACAACAAAACTCGTCTTCGCCACCAAGTTCATGCTGGAAGAAATAATCCTTAAAAAGCTTAAAACAACAGACTGGAATGCAATCTACACACTTCCTCCCTCTCAAACAATAGACTGCATCGCAGGTTACCTTTGGACCACCGCCCGGTTAGGGGGCTGCAAGAAAGATAAAACTGTGAATGGACCAAGCCGTAGTTCACCAGCCAATTGAAACCATATTTTAATGAAATTGTTATATTTCCGCATAGAAATTATTTATTCTATGCGGAAATTATATATTCTACGCTTTCCATAGAGGATGAAAAACAGTGAGAAGAAATTTACCTGAATGTTTTGAGAAGCCACCCTTTGAATTCAGCACGATTATTGTAAAGCAGAACAGCAGACTCTGCTGAAAAAAAAAAATAATAATAAAATGCTAGAATATTCAACAAAAACTTGAAAGCCAACTGCAATAATTAATTCAGTAAAATAAATCGATTATCAACATTAACTAGAACTTACCAGTAAGTTTCCCATGATCGAAATATATCTGTCCAACCTGTGGAGTGTCCACTCTATTCAGTGTTTCAGAGTTTCCTTCGCGGGACCTTATATATTCGAAAATATGTTTATTATCTAAAGTTTACGAGATTCTATTTTTCTCATTTATTATTGGACACACTCAGAAATGAAGCCTCACACGGCGTTTGTTTCTATGTGTGTTAAATAATAAATTATTTGTTTACGAGAGAGAGAGAGAGAGAGAGAGAGAGAGAGAGAGAGAGAGAGAGAGAGAGAGAGAAAATCGTGTCTGGCATTGCAATCCGTTGTTTATTGTATAATAATAAATATACTTACCAGTCTTTGTGCAATTACAAGATTACAAGATGTTGGTGATAATCACTGACACCGATTCTGAATGACATGGGGATTACATCAATTACAAGATAATATACTGTTGTTGTTGTTGTTAAGTTTTAGGAGTATCGGAGACTAAGGCCATGTGGTTTCGTATACACTGAGTGATCATTGAATTATGACCACCTACCTAATACTTCGTAGGTCCTCCTTTTGCTCTCAGTACAGCAGCTATCCGACATGGCATTGATTCAACAAGATGTCGGAAGAATTCGGGAGGTATGACCAACCAAGCTGTATGTAATGCGGTCAGCAATACAGGTATGGAGGTGATTGGTGTATCCAGACGCCTGATATGCCTTTCCATAGTGTCCCACAAGTGCTCTATGGGATTGATATTGGAGAAGTTCGGAGGCCAATCAATGTGCTGGAACTCAGAACTGTGTTCCTCAAACCATTCCTGCACAACAGATGCCCGATGGCTCTGCGCATTGTCGTCTTGGAAGACACCATCGCCATTCGGGAAAAAGTATAACATAAAGGGGTGTACACAGTCAGCAAGCAGTTGCCGATAGCGGAGACCAGTGATACGTTGTTCCACATGCACCAGAGGTCCAAGTTCCTGCCAGTGAAACATGCCCCACACCATACAACAGCCTCCACCTGCTTGCACTTTTGATATGTATGAAGGATCAAGAGTCTCATGTTGTTGACGCCAAATCAGTACATGACCATCCACGTTGTGGAGTAAATAACGTGACTCATCCGACCAGCACACCTTCTTCCAGTCTTCTAACGTCCAACTTGCATGCTCTTTGCACCAGGCGAGTGTTTAACGCCCATGAACCTTGGTTAGGAGAGGATGCCGTAGGGGTTGTCTGCTGGTATAGCCCTTACGTGAGAGCGTGCGACACATGGTCATGGCAGATATTGTTCCTGGTTGTTCCATGTTGTAAAAAAAAATAAAAATAAATTTTCTGTTTATACTCCGGGACGACCAAACAGTCAGAGGAGTTAACAAGATAGACAGAATACAAGAAACAGCACCGTATTCAGCAATCACAGGCTTGAACCCCGGTAACTCAAGGCACGTGTACTTATTCACCCGCGCGCCTGACCACTAGGCTACGGCGGCCAGTGAAATTTTCAACAGTGGTGCGCCTGTTCGCCTGTACGAGTCGTCGGACCCGGCGCTCACCTCTAACATCAACCTTTCGCTGACATTTGCAGTTTTGCCTTCGGGTCGTTGTTTGACCATTTTGATGCCAGTCCTGGTACACTTTAACTACGGCGTTTCTCGAACACCCCATAAGTTCAGCCGTTTCGGAAATCGAGGGACCAGCTCATTGAGCACCCATAATCTGTCCTTTATCAAAATCTGATGAATCCTTTCTTTTACATATCACGTTCGGAATTTTACTACCTACTGAAACACTGACACCTTATCTAGGCTACGTAGGTCGACTAACTCCACACTCTCGTACCTTACACGGTCAATGGGTGCATTCAATTTTCATAGGGGGTGGTCATAATTGGTCATGATCATTCAGTGTATATTGTGTGTAAATTGTGCGTGTTCTGTGGTCGAATTTCTGTTTCCTGGACTAAAACCTCAAGTTTCCGGTAGAAAAGACCGTGGTACCCTCACTTGAGATCGACTAACTCAGCCACGTTGTGATAAAGTTCCATAAAAATTCCTTCCATCTGGACGGGATTCGAACTCAGGTCTTTTCCACCCGGTGTGGGTTTGATTTGATTTTGATTTTATTGGCGCAAAAACGACTGCGGTTATACTGGGCCAAGAAAAGATTAAAATATCAATAAAGATAAATTCTGGTAACCTTTAAAAAGGTTACCTCGTCAAATTGTTATATATATATATATATATATATATATATATATTTAAATAATGTTGAAAAAGAAGTATTACTTAATAAAAATAAAAAGAGAGTACAGCACACATCAGAGGCAGCAAAAAGCATATTCCTCTACATGATGCTTGAAATATAATCATATAAATTAGAATAAGGTTTAAAATAAAACAAAATAATACCAGCAGTACGGCAAGACTAGAGCGAAAAAACAAAATTAAACCTAAATTCAAATCTAAACAGGGAGGGAAGAGAGAGGGAGTAAGAATAAAATATTGCAATGGAAACTCTAATAATTTAGAAAATCTAATTATACGAATAATAATTCATTAAAATTTAAAGCCAATTAAATAGAAATTTAGCGGTGCCCCCTCTGATGGGCACCAGGTCCAAATTAATGTGAAATATCACCAAACAGAGATTTAAACCATACACAACAAAACAAAAATATAAAATATAAAATATAGAATATTTTATATATTTTATTTATAGAATATTTATATTATAGAATATTTTATAGAATATTATAGAATATTTTATATAGAATATTTTATATTTTTGTTTTGTTGTGTATGGTTTAAATCTCTGTTTGGTGATATTTCACATTAATTTGGACCTGGTGCCCATCAGAGGGGGCACCGCTAAATTTCTATTTAATTGGCTTTAAATTTTAATGAATTATTATTCGTATAATTAGATTTTCTAAATTATTAGAGTTTCCATTGCAATATTTTATTCTTACTCCCTCTCTCTTCCCTCCCTGTTTAGATTTGAATTTAGGTTTAATTTTGTTTTTTCGCTCTAGTCTTGCCGTACTGCTGGTATTATTTTGTTTTATTTTAAACCTTATTCTAATTTATATGATTATATATATATATATATATATATATATATATATATATATATAAAGCAGTATAAGTGTAAAAGTAAATGATCCAATTTATATGTGTGTATATATTAATAGCTTGTAAAAACTTAAAATCTGCTGACACGTGGTCGTTGTCTGATAAAATCTAACGGAGTGTATAAGGCTCAGTGGATGAGTAAAAGCGGTAAAATATATATTGCGAACATGGGTAAAATTAAGGCAGTCTAGTAAAATATGCTTTAATGATAAAATGGTGTCGCAAGACTCGCACATAGGAGGGTCATCTGCCCTCAGCAGAAACGAATGTGTCAGATGACTGTGTCCTGTGCGGAGTCGAGCAAGAACAACTTCCTCGCTCCGATTCTTGCGCAGACTGGACTGCCATGTTTCTATTACGGGCTTTATCTGGTATAATTTATTTGTTCTCTCTCTATGCCATAGTTCTTGCTATTGGGAATATATCTCGTTCCGTACTATTTGCCTGTAGTCTGTACAGGGGAGTGACAGGCAACAATTGTTAGTGGGAGCTGCTGATTTGGCTGCAGTTTCAGCTAAATCATTTCCCCTTATCCCAATGTGGCTAGGAATCCAGCAGAAGCGGATATCAAACTTGTATTCATGAAGAGAATGCATCTTCATGAATGATGGAGTCTAGGACTTTACCCATTTCTTAAAGGAAAAGTCGCACGATGGGGTATGAGCATGCAAGGGTGGAAGAGATTCTTTTGGTGTTTGTGCAACCTTGTCTACCATGATGTTAAACTCTCTGAGTAGCTCTTGGACACAAATACCAAAAGATCGGTTGGCAGTCTGACGGATATTGTACAAGTTTTTCCAAAGTAGTTCAAAAACGGATGTCCACGTAGGAATGTCTGGCAGGGATTTCAACTTTAAAGCATAGTTTAAAGACAACTGCTTACGTCGAAGGGATAACAGTGGGTCGTTTGCTTCGACGTATAAGCTCTGTACAGGAGATGTTCGAAATGCTCCAGTAGCGATACGGATAGCCTGATGGTGGAGAGGGTCCAGCCATCAAAGGACACTATCTCTGGCTGAGGAGTATACCTGGGACCCGAAATCTAATTTGGATCGTACAAGTGCAAGATAAATTCGTAGAAAGGTGCACTTGTTTGCTCACCAAAGCGTATAGGAGAGAGAGAGAGAGAGAGAGAGCGAAGAATATTTAGTCCCCTCGTACACTTTGTACGAAGTTGACGAATATGTTGTAGAAAGGTCAACTTTTTATCAAACACAAGTCCCAAGAATTTTGTGTCTGACACTACTGGAATAGCATTTTGTCCGAGCCTGAATTCAGGTTCAGGATGAAGATTACGCTTACGACAAAAGTGTACGCAAACGGTATTCTCCGGCGAGAACCTGAAACCATTTGCAAGTGCCCAGGAATTAAGGCGATCGATGGCTTTCTGCAGTTGTCTTTCAATAACCCTCATGTTGCATGACTGACAAAATATGCTAAAGTCATCAAAATAGAGGGCACTGTTTACAGCTGGAGGAAGTTGTTCTGTGATGGAATTTACTTTGATGGCGAAAAGCGTGACACTTAAAACTGATCCTTGTGGTACTCCTTACTCTTGGCTAAAGGAACGAGAGAGTGAGGATCCCACACGAACTTGGAAAAATCGATTGGCTAAAAAGTTTTTAATAAAAATGGGGAGATGCCCTTTAAGACCAAGGCTATGCAAATCTTTTAAGATAAACAAATATCCAAGTTGTGTCATACGCCTTCTCCATGTCAAAGAAACCTGACACCAAGTGTTTGCGTTTTAGGAAAGCATCCCGGATGGATTTTTCCAGTCTAATTAAGTGATCAAGAGTTGATCTGTTTTTCGGAACCCGCACTGCATGCTGGAGAGATGATCATTCGATTCTAAATAGCACATTAACCGAAAATTAACCATTCTCTCCAGGATTTAGCACAGACAACTAGTCAGAGCTATAGGACGGTAATTAGTAGGGAGTTTAGGATCCTTTCCTGGCTTCGCAAAGGCAAGCACAAATGCCATGCATCAGGAATCCAGAAATAGCTATTTTATATAGATTCTGTTAAATTGAACAAGCAGGCGATCCATAGATGTTGGTGAGAGATGTTTAAGCATTTCACAATGGATGCTGTCTGGTTCAATAGCACTTGCCTTGGAATGATAGACAGCTCTTTTTAGTTCCTGCAGAGCGAAAGGCACGTTGTAGGGAAAAAGGCCTTTCGTTGTGAAATGTAGTGCCTCTTTTTCTATTTTATGTTTCAGGACCAGGAACTCTGGGGGACAGGATGATATTCCAGAGTTGTTTGAAAATGTTTTCCCAAGAGCATTGGTTATTGCAGTGGGCTCTGCAATATTGCATCCATTATAGTTTAGGATCGATGAAGGGTGGGATGTATATTTTCCCTTCGTTTTTCGGAGTTTATCCCAGACTATCTTAGAGTTGATAGACTGGTTAATAGATGATGTAAATTGGATCCATGATTCCTTTTGACTCTGACGGCGAATGTAGCGTGCTTTGGTTCGCGCACGTTTGAAGACTATTAGATTAACAATGGTAGGATATCGGCGGAATATCCCCCACGCTTTGTTTTGAGCCTTTTTTGCTGTTGTGTATTGTGAATTCCACCATGGTTTGAGAAATGGTGAAAATCGGGCAGATGTTTTTGGGATGGCATTCGCTGCTTGGATGATATTTTCTGTGATGTGCGTTATTGCATCATTGATAGGCTCCTGACTGACGGCACTGAGGTCAAAAGTTGCCTGATGTTGGAAGGCAGTCCAGTCAGCCTGATCAATCTTCCACCGCAGTAACGTGAAAGGAAGACATGGTCTCCCACTGTGTAACGAGGATATCACAGGGAAGGGATCACTTCCGTATGGTTTCTCCTCCACTCCCCAAGTGAGTGAAGGGAGTAGAAAAGGGGAGCAGATAGAGAGATCAATGGCAGAAAAAGTACGGGTAGGCATGCGGAAGAAGGTGTTTCTTCCAATATATAGAAGGGAAAGTCATTGTCATTTTGCATACGCTCTATGACTCGTCCCCTTCTATTGATGCTAGCACTACCCTACAGAGTGTTATTTTCATTAAAATCCCCGAGAAGTAAGAAAGGTGAGGCAACTGCGTTACAAGATCATCAAGGTCTTCCTGGGAGATGTCAGTCCCAGAGGGCAAATAAATAGAGCAGACGGTTAATAAAAATCCCATTGTAAGGCGAATTGCAACAGCCTCTATGCTGGTTGTAAGTAGCAAAGGTTGAACTGGGGTCTGGTTGCCTACAAGGATAGCCAGTCCTTCATGAACAGGACCATCTGCAATTCTATCCTTACGAAAAATTGTGATGTTATGCATGGTGGGGGTCATCGTTTGCCTTTAGATATGTCTCCTGCAAGCAAAAGCAAACTGGCTCGTGCTTTTGCAGGAGGGCCTTGATGTCATCAGTATTTCGCCGGAATCCACGACAATTCCATTGTAGGAATTTAGCCATTATTTTGGCTTGGTGGGTCCATCAGGCGGCTTCCGAGGTGCTGAGGGCTTACTTTTATCAGTCTTGGATTTATCTTTTTTTGGGGAAGTGTATGGATGGGTGGATGGATTTTGGATTTTTGTGGCGCAAAGACAGCAAGGTTATAGTGCGCCATGGAAAGAATAAAATTCAAAAAAGATTAGACTTGTTAGTTTTAAAAAAGGTTACTGCGTCTAAAGTTGCATGTGTATATATATATATATGTGTATATGTATATATGTGTATATGCATGTGTATATGTATATATATATATATATATATATATATATATATATATATATACAGACATATCAATACATAAAAGCAAATTGTATATTTCATATGAGTGTATACATATTGATCGATTTTAAAAATTTAAAAACTGCTGACACATTGTCGTTGTCATTTAAAATCTGACTGAGTGTATATGGCTCAGTCAGATGGGTAAAAGCGCTAAAACGAGCATTTATAAAACTGGTACAATCGCATAAAATGTGTTGGACGTTGGGGAAGTGTGGACGCTGTCCCGTGTCCATTTCTTCCTCCGCAAAGAGTTACAAGACTGATTCGTCCGTACCTCCTTATTCTCTACATCCATTGTTTTTGGTATTACGGGTAACTCTGCCGAACTTTTTAGCTTTTCTTTACCACTTGGTTTTGGTAGTGGTGGAGCATTAGGAGGTAGGGATATAGGAGTGGCAGCCGATTGTGTTTTTTTGGTGGGCTTTTGTGAATTCAATAAATAGTGTGCAATCGGAGTGAATGACTCTCTTGGTGGTATAGTCATCTCAGTTTGTGTACCGATAGTGCACTTAGCAGAATCCTTCTGGGCATATGAAGGTTTCTCGTTATTTATTTGGTTCGATACGTTTTCTGGCCTCTGAGTAGGTGATATTCAGCTCTCTTTTCAGTTTTTGGATTTCTTTTTCATCCTTCCACCGCTGGCATGCTCTAGAGTAGGCGAGGTGCTCTCCTTGGCAATTGACACAGATCGTTTTTGAAGTTGAACATTCCTTGCTCTCGTGGTCTTTAACACCACAATGAGCACAGGCAGGGTTACCACGACAAGGTGTTTGTGAGTTGCCTTATTTTTGGCATCTAAAACACCTCAGTGGGTTTGGTTGTTGTTGTATTAGTACTTGTTGTTGTTTTGGCTTTTAGGGGCATTAGCAACTAAGGCCATATTACTCCGGGATGTGCGGTGGTCATTCCCTGACCTTTCCTCATCCTCCGTATTTGGTGGTGACGGGCTCGAACCCCGGTCTAATCAAGAAGCGTGTGCTACGCACTGCTACTCCTTCCCACCTGGCTACGGAGGCGCCAGTGGGTTTGGAATGTAAATCCTCATTAAGCAATTTAGATTGCCTGCCTTGATGGAACTTGGAGGCCGTGGGGTGTTGAACGTGAGGATAAAAACTCGGGTAAGGACGAGATTCCCATCCTTACGTATCGATATTCTGTTGACAGCTGTCACTCCTTGGTATTTCAATTCAGAGCAGATTTCTTCTTCGGAGACATGAAGAAGGTCCCACTCTGATATAACACCTGGTGCAGAATTCAGAGTTTTATGGGGGGTTATGGTGATAGGTATACCTCCTCTAGATGTAGAGTTTATGATTTTTGCCGCTTGTTTTGTGGTAGAAGCTTCGACCAAAAGGTCGCCAGAGCGCAATCCTTTTACAGATTTAGGTGAACCCGCCAACCCTTCTAATCCTTTCTGGATAAAGAAGGGTGACATCTTTCCAATCGACTGCTCTCCGGTCGAATGGAGAATGAGGAAAAGCGATGTTACAGATGGTGTTTTATCGTCAGTTCTGGCTCTTTTGACAGAGGTGTTGTCTGTGTTATCTGTGTTATCGTCTCGATTAGGTAGGGGCCTTGTTGGGGCCCCGGAAGAATTAGAATTTAAATTACTGATATGAGTAAGATAAAAATTTCCGATGCCCTAAGTACCTCACCCACCACGGAGCCCTACGAGGGGATGCCCACTCGTGAACTAGCAGGTACTGCGTACACGAATGGGGCGCCAAGTTCGCTTAGGAGCACCATACCCACATTTCCAATAAGCCTTGATCCCGTCCCAGGACCCAAGGGACGGAGACTTATTGGAACGCATTTGACCCCAGCAATAAGAACCACCCGGCGATTGATCCCAATCTGGCCGGTCCGAGTCCACCCGTCTTGTCGAAGCAGGGGCAAAAGTTGTGTATTAAGGCTGGGCCCCTCAACCACCAGGAACCCCCTTTCCGAATTTCACGGGACGCAGCTCAGGGCTGCACACGCCGGATTCCAATGATGTAACCCTGGAACCAAGGTATGGGCTTTGGATCCCAGTGATGCTAATCTGGAACACCAGCAGCATCCAAGGAACTACAATTAAGCTGACAAAGGAACTAAAACACCTCGGGGTTGTCCTAGATAATAACCTCTCATTCACCCCTCATCTGACCTACATACAGAAAAAGATCAGAAGATACTCTGCTCTGTTCATGAGGGTCTCCCGCAAGGATTGGGGCCTGCGGAGGAGAACCCTCAAGCTATTCTATAAAGCTGTATTCCTGCCTGCCATAACGTATGCCGCTGGCGTGTGGTACCGGAAGGCTACCACGGCCGTCAACAGAAGAAAACTGGACACCACGCAACGGTATATATTACTTATAATAACAAGAGCCTGCAATACTGTCAGCACACACGCCCTCCAGGCCCTGACAGGGACTCTTCCCCTAGACCTTGAAATAGTCTTCCGCGGCCTAATATATCAACTCTCCAAGGGACGTGAGGCTAACCATCTGAACTTCACTTTGGACCCTGAAACTGACCACAAATTGGAACGCAAACGTCTCCTCACACATCTCAACCAGAGCTGGCAAACCCGCTGGCAGACATCAACCAAAGGTGAAATAACTAAAAAATTTATTCCTGATCTACAACTGGTGTACCCAAACTATCCACCTTGGCTTTCTCCTGGACTACTCGCCACCAACCTGTTGACCGGCCATGGCGCCATAAGAGGAAAACTCCAGGGATTCGGATTGAGTGACACCCCCCTATGCCACTGCGGACTACGCGAGACATGGGGGCACTTGATGTACGACTGCCCACTGTACGAGGATCTCCGCTGCCGATTTATAACCACCACCCAAATAATGCTAAGAGACCAGGAATATCTGATACTAACTGAAAAAGATACTTATAGTGCCTTCACTCAATATGCGCAAGACCTCTTCACAAGAAGCCGGACTCTCCCGCATCCACCACCACAACAACAACCATGAAATGATATGTGGACCTCCTTCGGACAGGACACAGCCTCACGAGTGACTTTCTATTCAGCTGAATTCCAACCAGCCCAATGAGACCGCAGAGCTTTCTGCATATGCCAGCCATAATGGCAATCGGTGCCGGCGCTCTTGCTGGACCCATCTTTCTTTCCCCCTCCCTCGGCAGTAGGGGAGGAGACAGGAGGTTTTCCCTCCTGCTTTCTCCCCTACTCGCCAACCCAGATTTCCTCCTGGTGGGGCATGGGCATGCCCCACTGACTTATAATGGGGTCGCCTCCTCTATCGACCCCATTTCTTCTGTCTTTCTCCCCCCAGTCTTCAGTCTCCTCTCCCTCTCTACCTGCTCGCCAGCGTATATCCCACAGGTCAAAATTTAATAGCTCCAAATTAAGTTCGCTTACATTTCGGTCTTTCAATCTAGCGATCAACCCACGCAAACGTTTTTTTTTTTTTTTTTTTTAAGGTCCTTGCCACTGAAATCTCAGGAAACTAGGTGGCAGGGCCTGCCAGAGTAAATAACTGTAATACTAGTGTACCTGGTCTGCCTCCACGGGGCGAAGTGTGGGCAACGTCGGGCCTCAGCTGGGGTCCGGCGGCTAAATGGCCAGAAGAACAACGGTACACAACATCCCACACCTCAAGATCCATATACTTTTAAATCTCTGGCTTTTACAGTGAACTGTATCACACCACAATGCAAACTACGCGGAGATGGGGGAAACCCCTGGTGCCGTTTGACCCTAAACACACTTTACACTTTACACTTTACACCAGCAGCATCACTGGGAGGTCCCCTCACCATGTACAGGTCCTCACGTCGAGGGGTAATATGTTCAGTGTGTGTGTATGTGTGGTATGGGTGTTTATTGGCGCATTAGCTGCTATGGCTATAGTGCGCCTATTCTTAGGAATATTAAAAAATAATCCAGTTTAAATTAGTTTCAGTTCTGTAGCCTATTTATAAAAGATGATACACTCCAATTTGTTTTAAAAAGCAGAAAAGTTTGTTAACATTTGCGTCCTCTCCAATGATATGATGTAATGTCAATGGTTCTGAACGATTAGTCAGATTTTGAAGTATTGCAGCTCGATGTTGTTGATACTGCGGACAGTCAATCAGAATGTGTTTGACTGTTAGATATTCTAAGCAGTGTGGACACTGAGGAGGATCATCGCCCATTAGTAGATGGAGGTGAGTCAGATGGGTGTGTCCTATTCTCATTCGTGTGAGTACCACTTCTTCCCGCAGCACTGTCTGATTGCTGGAGTGCCAGAACTTTGGGTTTTGTTTCAGCTGGAAAAGTTTGTTATTCGTTTGGTTATGCCATAATTCTGTCCACTGTGCATGGCATGCTGCTTGAATTAAGATATTATAATCGGGCGCTGGAATAGGGACAGAAGTTAGGTCTGAACTTGGACTTTTGGCAGATATATCAGCCACTTCATTCCCTTTTATGCCTGGATGTGCTGGAATCCAGCAAAACTTCACTAGTTGTTGACGATCATAAATCTGCAATAACAAACTCCTGATTTTCATTACAATATGGTGATTCTTTTGAGATGTATTCTGCATTGCTTTAATTGAGCTGAGAGAGTGTCAGTATAAACTATATATTTTGCAGATGGATGTAGAGTCAAATTTTCTAGAGCTAACTGTATTGCATATAGTTCTGCTGAAAAGTTGCTATACTCAGGTGGAAGAGAAGCTGATATGATAGCAGAGGGAAACACTGCTGATGCTCCAACAGTTGACAGAGATTTGGAACCATCCGTATATATCGGTAAGAAGTCGGCATAGGTTTGAATATGGCTAGCATGGAGTTGTTGCACAGTCACTGCCGGTAGGCAATTCTTTCCCCATTGAAGAAAATAGGTATCAGAGGTCAGTTGAGGAAAGGTGGTCCATGATGAATGAGAGTAATTCTTTATCTGTTGCCTATTATGGAGAGGAACATTCCAGTTCTGTGATATTTCAAGGAGCCGTAGGCCAGCCGGTTGGATTTTACTTGGTTTATTTCTATAGAGATTAACTAGTGGTTGATTAAAAAGGTATGGCTGAATAGGATGCAAAAGGTAAGTCTGTATTTTGGCTGCATATTTAAGTAGTAACATTTTTCTACGAAGATGCAAAGGGGGCTCATTAGCTTCAATGTATAGACTCTGAGTTGGAGATGTCCTATATGCACCAATTGCAATCCGCAATGCATTATGTTGAATAGGATCCAGCCAGCGTAGCACACTCCTTCGGGCAGAATCATAAACTGGAGCACCATAGTCTAAACGGGATCTAATCAGTGCTCTATATAAGAGCAGCAAAGTTGTACGATCTGCTCCCCAAGAGAGGGCAGATAAAGCTCTTAGCATGTTGATCTTTTTAAGACAGGCAGTACGTATTAATTTAACATGATCTAAGAAGTTGAGCTTACTGTCCAGGATTAGTCCCAAGAATTTCATATTGCTGGCAATCGGCATGGTGGAATTTGAAATCCGAAGTTCAGGATCTGCATGCAATTTGCGTTGACAGCAAAAGTGGATCGCAACTGTTTTCTGTGGGGAAAGACGATATCCATTGAGCTCAGCCCACTTTTGAACTTTATTGAGGGACATCTGCAATTGCCTTT
Organism: Mastigoproctus giganteus; assembly: GCF_048544385.1. Taxonomy (NCBI): domain Eukaryota; kingdom Metazoa; phylum Arthropoda; class Arachnida; order Uropygi; family Thelyphonidae; genus Mastigoproctus; species Mastigoproctus giganteus. The sequence goes on along the minus strand of NC_143575.1, from coordinate 94,788,711 downwards.
CGATAGATCTCATGTTCTGAGAATGGCAAGAAATAGCGAGATCGTCAGCGTAAAGGTAAGCCTCTACAGTATTTGGGAGTACTTTTGTAATGGAATCAATTTTAAGGCAAACAAGGTTGCACTCAAAACTGATCCTTGTGGTACTCCTTCTTCCTGCGAGAATGTCGCAGAAAGGGAATTTTGATATCTCACCTGGAAAGATCGGCTCTTGAGGAAGTTCCTAATAAATATGGGTAGGTTGCCTCGTAGACCAAGATTATATAGGTCACTGAGAATGCCATACCGCCACGTAGTATCAAATGCCTTCTCTATATCAATGGAGACCATGACAAGGTGTTCGTTTTTCACAAAGGCATTGCGAATTTCATATTCCGCCTTGATCATCAGATCTAGGGATGACCTGTTTTTGCGAAAGCCATGTTGACAATTACTCAGTAGATGTTGGGTTTCAATGATCCAAGTGAGTCGACTATGGATCATTTTTTCAAGGATTTTACCAAGGCAACTTGACAGAGATATTGGTCTGTAACTATTAGAACTGGAGGGATCTTTTCCAGGTTTAAAAAATGCCAAAACTGTAGCGTGGTGCCAAGAGGTTGGATAAATATTTTCCAGGAAGATCCGGTTAAAAAAGATTAGAATCAGTTGTAAGTTTTTCTCATCGAGATGCTGCAGCATGACATAATATATGCCGTCTGGCCCAGAGGCATTGTTTCGTGTTGTTCTGATGGCCTGTAAAAGTTCACGTTATTGCAGAGGCTGATTATATGGAAGTGACAGTGAGGTTCGAAAGTTGATAGGTCTCTGTTCGTTGGCAGTCTTAATTTTCTGGAATTTTGGAGTGTAGTTTGATGCAGCCGATATTTCAGCAAAACCTTTGCCCAAGGCATTGGCTATATCTACAGGAGTAGAGAGTTCTTGCCCATTGCAGGAGAGAATTGGGGAAGGAACAGTTGGAAACTTCCCAGAAAGCTGCCTAATTTTTTTCCATATTAGTCTGGAGTCAGTGTTCCTATTGATAGTTGATGCGAACCTTGTCCAAGAATCTTTCTTGGCCTGCTTTTGAATGTAACGCGCCTTTGCCCTTAGTTTCTTGTAGCTAATTAGATTAGCTGTGGTTGGAGTTCGACGGAATAAATTAAATGCTTTATTTTTTTATTTTTTTTTTCCTTCTTTGCTTTTGTGCACTCTTCGTTCCACCAGTAGTTGAAATGCCGTCGGGACGGGAGATTTGATAACGGAGTTGAGTACTTAGTTGCAACTAAAAGGCGGGATGTAATATAATCAGTAACTTCATCTATGGGCTGTAGTTGAATAGTTTTTTTGTCAAGAGTGATTGCTGACTGAAATTTCGCCCAATTGGCTTTAGAGAATTTCCATTTACTGCAGGGGTGTTGTAATTGTGGTTGGGTAGTAAACAGATTACAAACAATTGGAAAATGATCACTGCCCATGGGATCATCCAGGGTGGACCATTGCATTGCTGAAAACAGTATCGGGGAGCAAATCGATAGGTCAATGGCAGAAGTCTGTCCATTGGGTAACTGTATATGGGTGTGCGAGCCACTGTTAAGAAGAGTGAGGTTTTCTTTTTCCAGTAAAGTTTCAATCAGTCGGCCGCGTCTGTCTAATTTAGATGAACCCCATAAAGGGTGGTGGCCATTGAAATCCCCTAGCAGGCAGATAGGGGAGGGTAGCTGTAATAAAAGTTCTTTAAGATCATTATAAGAGTAAGTATGATTTGGTGGGAGATAAACTGAGACTAGAGTTAATGCAGTCTGAGTAATCAGACGCACAGCGACAGCTTCGATTTGGGTTTGGAGAGTGATTTGCCTAGCTGGAATCCTTGTACTAATTAAAATAGCTACACCACCACGAGCAGAATCGGATGTATTCCGATCTCGCCTATAGACCGAGTTTTTTATAGAAATGGAAATTTGAGTAGTTAAATAGGTTTCTTGCAGGCAGAAACCAACTGGAGAGTAGCGATTAATTAAGTAACGGATGTCGTCAATGTTTCCACGAAAGCTTCTGCAATTCCATTGCAAGATGTTAGGCATTACTTGAATTTAGAAGAAGAAGCTGTACCTGACGTGGCTGTCTTATGGCGTTCTGGCTTTAGTTTGTCTCTTTTTGGAAAGGAGGGGCGACCAGTGTCCATCTCTTCTTCTGCAAATATTTCCAGAATTGGATCTTCCTATTTGGATGGGTACTCTGCCTCCATCGATGTGTCCCGAATAATCTTTTTTGAAGTCGAACTATCATTATTTGTAGTAGTGGCATTCACTGGCGGAGATTGAGATTTTGCTGGTATAGTGAGAGGCGTATTATTTGCTTGGTCTGAGTGCTTAACGGGACTGGACTTTTGCTGAGAGAGGACAGCCCGAGCCCAGTCAGAGATGGAAGTGTTTGAAGGAACGGTAACATCGGTTTGTGTGGCAATGGTTTGATATTTTTTTGCAATATTGGCATAGGTACGGTTAGGCATACTGGGTGCAATTAATTTTCTTGCCTCTTGATAACTAACTCTGTTTTCAACTTTATATTTTACAATTTTTTTCTCTGTTTTCCACCTCTCACACGTCTTAGAGTAGGCAGGATGGTTCCCTTTGCAGTTGGGACATATCATTTCTTTCGCCACACAATCACTTTGAATGTGATCGGAGGATCCACAGTTGGGACAAACTGGGTTGCTTCTGCATATCGTTTGAGAGTGGCCATACTTTTGGCATTTATAACATCTCAACGGATTTGGTATGAAAGGACGAGTGCGGCAAAGTAGATATCCAGCTTTTACTGATGAAGGCAGGTTTGGACTGTTGAAGGTAAGAATGATATTTCTGGTAGGTGTGAGAATATTGTCTTTTTTTATCATTATTCTTTTTACAGCTATTACATTTTGTTCCTGAAGCTCTTCTTTAATTTCTTCCTCCGTCACATTCATCAGGTCCCAACTAGATATTACACCCTTTGATGTATTTAGGGTTGCATGTGGAGTTACTTTCACTGGAATACCAGCGAAAGTTGTCTTTTTTAGTAATTTCTCAGAGTGCCTGCTATTCAGAGTTTCAATAAGTAAGTCCCCTGATTGCAGTCTCTTAACCGTCTTGGGAGACCCTGCAATACTTTCCAGATGTTTTTGAATTAAAAAGGGGGATAGCTTACTGAGAGGCTGTTCAGATAGTGAGTACATTATTAAGAATGCAGGTAAGTCTGTCGCCGAGGGATTGGTTTTCAACCTCTTTGCTTGCGACGAATCATGGTCATGGTCATTTTCTGTGTTTGGCCGACAGCTTGACGGCTCTAAAGTTGGAAACATATTTTGTTCCATGTTGGCTCCTCTTAGCCCCTGGCAGATGGACTTTTCTGCCAAGGTTACCGGCCCCGCCACGGGGAGGCAGGAGCAGTGCCTGGTGTGACCAAGCGAAAAGTAGTAAGTGGTTAGTAGTAAACTAGAAGAAATAAAGAAAGGTGCCTTTCCTTTCTTGCTCTGTACAAGTGTTTTTGTTACAAGAGCTGTTTTTAAATGAATAAATTTATTAACGACAAGAACGTAAAATAACTATAGATCACTTTTGGGAAATCGCAGTAATAGCACAGAGAAATCGCTCAGTCACATTCGCTTGGCACCCGGGGCCAATATGTTCAGTAACATGGTTGATAGAAGAGCACTGTGTGATATGGTTGTCGAACGAGAGAATCGTGCTGTAATTTGTGCAGTCAGCCTTTGGAAATTTCCATTTTACTGGATTATCTGTTGGTATAATAAGGCATGAGGTATAAGGTATGTTCGTGTCAGACGGCACCTGGGATTTCTGCCATCTCCGCGTATGTTCGCTGTATCGAGGACAGTACACTGTCAAGCCAGAGACTCGAAAGTGTGTGGGCCATATCTGTGCAGTGTGATGTGTTGTGCCCATTGTTTGTCCGACTTATTGGCCGCCAAGCCCCTAGTGGGGTCCGACGTTGCCGTCCACGTGGAGGCTAGCCGGGTGTGTCCAGAATCATGACAAGTTGCTTCGGCAGATCCTGTCACCTAGTTTCCTGGGATTTCAGTGGCTAGGACCTAAAAAAATAAAAAATTTATATATACGCGTTTGATATTAATTCTTAATAAAATTCTTAATAAGATTGCTGTTAGCAAATTGCTGGTTGGGGTTGAACGCTAGAGAGATGTGTTAAAAGGCCTAATAGGTCGGGCAGAATTTTGTTGTTATTAAATTTAGACGTGTGCCTATACGTTAGATGAAAGATAATAGTGGGAGAGAGGGAAGGCTGAAGACTGGGGGGGAGGGTAGAAGTAGAAGTAAGGGGTCCATAGAGTAGTGAAGCCCATTGGGTTCCAGGCGTCTTCCGCGGGACGATGGTCTTCGAGGTTTGTTCCTTTCCTTATTGTGTCAGTGGTTGGTTGCGGTTCGCTGCGATAAGAGCTTTCCGTCTTGTGAACAGGGCCGTGCATAGCTGGAGAAAGCCTAATATTCTTCCCTGATATCCAAGATGTGGTGCTCCTGGCCATATGGTAGATGCTGTATTTTGGTGATGTTATCTGTTGGTAATGAACAGGAAGTTTAAACTTTGCATATTATTGCGAATTGATTGATTGTTTGGGAATTTTTTAGGCGCATCGGCATCTATGGCCATAGTGCGCCAATTATTGGGAATTGATCGCTGTTGTGAGGGTCGTTAAGAGTTACCCACTCGAGATTTGGATACACAGCACTGGAGAGCAAATGGAAAGGTCTATTGCGGAGGTTGATCCGGTAGGAAAATGAACATAGGTGGGAGAGCCAGTATTCAATAATATTAAATCCTGTCTATCTATCAACACTTCAACAAGCTTTCCACGCCTGTCTAAGCTGGAGGAACCACATAATGGGCGGTGAGCATTAAAGTCACCTAGTAGACAGAAGGGAACTGGTAGTTGCAACACAAGATATTCGATTTCCTGAATAGAATATAGGCGATTAAGAGGAAGATAAATTGAGACCAATGTAACAGTGATTCCAATTACTATGCATGTGGCAACAGCTTCTAAAGAGGTTTGCAATGGAATGCATCTGGAGGGAACTCTTGAGTCCAACAGGATGACTACTCCTCCACGAGCACTATTAGTGTCAGATCTATCTTGTCTGAAGATAGTGTAATTTTTGACTGTAGTGGAAACTTGGGACATCAAGTTGGTTTCCTGTAGGCACATGGCAACAGGATTGAAGCAGTGAATTAGTTCATTGATATTATCGATGTTGCTGCGAAAACCTCTACAGCTCCATTGAATGATGTGTTTCATTATTTGGTGGACGAAGGTAGGTTTGGGGTATTAAAAGTGAAGATAATATTCCTTGTAGGTGTTTGTCCTTTCTAGTCATGATTCTTTTCACTGCAATTACATTTTGCTCCTGAAGCTCTTGACTTATCTCCTCCTCTGAGACATTCAATAGATCCAAGTTGGATATAACAGTCTTAGATCTATTTAAGGTTGCATGGGGAGAAACGTTTACTGGAAGTTCAGCAAAGTTTGTAAGTTTTAGCAGTTTCTCGGAATGTCTGCGGTTTATTGTTTCCACTAGTAGGTCCCCAGATTGCAGTCTTTTGACTGTCTTAGAAGATCCTGCCAGACTTTCAAGTGTTTCTGGATAAGGAATGGAGACAGCTTAACGAGAGGCTGATCTGTAATAGAGTGCATTATGAGAAATGCAGAAAACTGTCGCTGAGGAGTTGCTTTTAAACCTCTTGGGTTGCGACGTGTCATGTTCAGTATCTATCTCTGGCAGAGAGCTTATCGGCTCTAGAGGCGGAAACACATTGTGATCCATATTTGCTCCTTTTGGCTCTTGGCAGATTAACTGTTCTGCCAAGGTTTCCGACCCCACCACGGGGAGGCAGGAGCAGTGCCTGGTGTGACCAAGCGTAAAGTAGTAAGTGTTAGTAATAGAAATAAGAAAAATAAATAAAGATGGCTTTTCTTTCTTGTTCTGTACAGGTACTTTTGTAACAGGAGCTGTTACAAATAAATAAATTTCTTAAGTAAGGGGACGAAAAATAACTGTAAATCTCTTTTAGACAATCGCACTTTAAGCACAGAGAAAACTCTCGATCACAATCGTTTGGCACCCGGGCCCACCCTTGCTGGCGAACCCGCTATCCGGTTGATCTTGGTCAATTCATCCAGGACCACCCGTCTTGCCGAAGCAGGCGCTAATATGGTGTGTTGAAGCTGGGCCCCCTCAACCACCAGAATCCCCCTTTCCGAATTTCCACTGGTCGCAGCACACGGCAAACAAGCTGGAATCCTATGGTGTTAGCCTGGAACCTAGGCTGTGAGCGATGGAAATCTGGAAGACCGGCAGCGTCACTGGGATGGCCCCTCAGCACATACAGGTGACCACCTCATGGGTTTTTAAGAACATACTCATGGCATCAATGACTGCTGTGAGCATAAGAATAATTTTTATTTAATAAGACAAGATTATGTTAAATATTTCAGTATTTCGATGTTTTTTAAGTTGAGGTATAACAGAACAATCATGAGAATAATAATGATTATTTTATTTTCATTACATGGGCAATAATTTACAAGCGGTTTAAAAGAAGTGGGAGTAATCTGAAAATAATCTCTGGAAGTAATCTGACAATAATTAAGTTAGAAAATGCGACTCCATCCGTTCAATTTTAATGGCATTTCTGTGCTATCCTCTTGACTCAGTTTCCCCTTATCACCCGCGTCTACATAAAAAAATTCCATTGGCGATCATAAAGTCACCACATATAATGCAATAATTACTCTACAGTTATGTAGCCTATTTTATAATTACCGTGCTTACTAATAGGTACACATTTTGTCACGTGATGTTCTCGTTCATTATCTTCTCCACCTATTATATTACCTAGTCCTGCACCAATTGTGCGCAGTCCTTCCCCTAGCCCAGCACCTATTTTACGTATTCCCTCACCTATTCCAACACCTGCAACATTAGTTAATACACAGAGTTTCATATCTGCTCCTATTTTTCCCAGTAGACTACCATTTCCACTCTGCCCACTTCCATCATCTGCTTTCTCTTCGGGGTTGCTGCTATTTTTATCTTGTCCATTTACAGAATCGTTTCCGGCACTTCCACTGCTTTCAATTTTTTGATTTTTCTCGGGAGATCTTTCGAACCGCAATCTTTCACCTGTAAAAATCAAATCTTAATTCGTATGCGTTCTGTGGTTATAAAAAAGTAAAATTTAAAGATGAGCAAAAATAAACATCAGGATAAAAGCATTTCCAATAAATGAAGTTAATTCATGATTGCTACTCAAAGCTGAAGAAAACTGAAACGGACATTGAAAACAACGTTGAATATCCCTATTGGTAACTTAACTGCATCCGTTGTGCAAAGAACTGCTAGAAATACAGCTAATGCTGCTACTTAGGTTTAATTAAAATTTTATTGGCACATGCATTAATTAAAGTAAACATTGTTACTTCTCGAGACAGCCTTCCTAAACGCTTCTATCATCTTTCTGCTAACTTCTGAAATGTCATTTTAAGAAATCTTTGTGGCTTCTTTCGCAACTGCAATGGCACAGCTTTGATGACTTCATTATTATTTCCAAACTTTTGAAGGTGAAACAGACTAACTTGACCAAGGTATGGAAAAGTCCATCAGTTATCCCAACCGAGAGCTTTGCTCAGTCATAGAGCAAATGACTCTTTAGGTGGAACAGTGATTTCGGCCTGTATTCTGATGGAACATCTCAGAGAAATCTTCTGAGCGTATGAAGGTTATTGTTGATTACACTTTACACCATTTTCTAGCCTTCTAGAATGATACGTTCAACTCTGACTTTAATCGCTGTGTCTCTTTTAGCTCTTTCCACCTTTGGCATGCTCTTGAGTATGCAAGGTGCTCTTCTTGGCAGTTAATGCATGCAAGTTGGTTTAATAGCTGAAGATACTGCAAATTTGTGGCCCTCTGCACAACACAGAGCGCATGCAAGAGAACCACAGCGGGCAACTTGCTAGTGTCTTTCTTTTTAGTACTTAAAAGATTTTAGTGTTAGGTATATATGGCCTTACTGGGCAGTTGGAGTTGGATTTTAGTTTTATTGGCACATCAGGAGCAGAGACTAAAATGCACCAAAACCGTTTAATGTAAATAAAAACAGATGAGGTATTTCGGTGACCAGCGGCAAGAGGTCGCTATGTCATAAGGCATTGTCGTTGTATGATATAATATATGAGGAATAAGTGATAAAATTTATTGTGAAATCATTGAAAAATCATTTTAAATAAGACTGTATATGTTTATAGGTTTTACAAAGTTAAAAACAGTTGACATGTGGTTATCGTTGGATATAATCTGACTGAGTACATAAGGCTGGGTTAGATGGCAGAAAGCAGTGAAATATAAAAGATCTAAACGTGGACCACTCGGATAAAATTTTTGTTGAACTGTTAAAAAGGCATCACTTTTCGCACTTGTAGAATGTCATCAGCCGTCTGCAGGAAAGAAAGAAAGATGACTGTGTCCTAATCGGAGGCGTGTAAGAGAAAGTTTCTCTCTTTACTAGGCAATGAAAGTACATAGCTGTAATTGAATTCGGGTAGGTTGTGGTGGGAATGTAAAGGAAATTAGATTCCAATCTCTGTATACAAATATTGATTGTGAAGTTGTCACTCGCGATTCCCCCCACAGTAGCACTGTGCATCTAAGCACCGGATGTAAGAGGGCTGGATTCGAATCAAGTCAATTACCTACCCAGGAAATTTTATTGGCTTTTTTTCACTCCATGGCTAAGTTAGTCAGTTTCGGACTAGGATATCAATTTTCCATCGGAAATTTAAGTTTTTCCTTCAGAAAAATAGACAAACCGACCAGAGGAAATACACAATTTATAGACATAATACATATTGGTAGCTGAAGTACTTCTCGGATAGCCCTAATATGATAGTATATTAGGGCTATCCGATAGTATATACACTTGAAAGGTTGTTTTTGCTGGAGTGGAAGTTTAATGGGGCAAGGGCTACTATAGTCAAATTGCGCCTCCAACTTTCAAATGATGATCAGTATGGGAAAGAAAAGAATTTAAACGTGGTTATTGATAAGCGAAGTGGTTATAGATAAGAGATAAGTGACTGCGTTTAGATGAGCGAACAGCTCGTTTAAATTAACGTAATCTCAAATGATGTGGTTTTGGCTCAGTGGTTCTGTTAGGTTAGGTTAGCAAGGGATCGGAAGGAAGAGATTCTAGTATGATAATAAACACATTCCAGGATATATTTTACAGTAAGTGGAAAATGGAAATGTATTTCCATAATTGAGGCTTCTGCTTTATTTGTTGTAATTTGTTACGTTTGGTTGTTGCGCAATCGAGCCAATCGTTTACTGTATAATCGTTGTATGATCGGTTTATAATCAGTGGAGGAAACCAAATTGGGGTAAATGTCTATAGAGTTTATTGCTGCTTAATCTGTACGTTCGTTTCCTAATATTCCAACGTGTCTCGGAATCCAGCAAACTGTAATGATTTCGTTATTGTCATTAAGTTGAAATATTGATGACCTGATTTGTCTCAATAGTGGATGTGACTTTTGAATATGGTTTTCCAGCGCCATCGCCACAAAGAGCTTGAATAGATTATTGTCTGAGCACCTTGAAGATTCCATTCATTGATCACACCACGGGAGTTAAATGTCTTGTGAAGCGTTACTGTAATTGACATCCCCTAATAAAAGTGACCCGGAAGAGCAGTTATGATTGTTTCTCACAATTTGATTCAACGAAGATGTCCCAACAACGGAGTCGTTTTTCAGATTTGGATGATCCTCCTAATTGTACAACCCTTTCTGGATAAAGTAATGCGTCATTTTTTTTCTAGGCTTTTCGCCAGTGAAATGCATTTTCAGGAATTTAGGTGGTGCACCTCTTTACAGTGGAGGCATGTAATATTTAGATTATCAGGATTCATGAGTTTTTTAATTTGTTCATTGCTTGGGCTACTAACCCACCTCGGAGCCCAAAGGGATGCCCGCCTAGCAAACAATAAATGCGTTCTGGAGTGAAACGCAAGGACTATACACGGATGATACTCGCACTTCCGTATCCTTAATCCTGTCTCTCGAACCATAAGGAGAACGGTTGACCCATGCAGGTGAACTCAGTAGCTCACTGATCCTGGGCGAGCCTTACCAGGAACTCAGTCGAAGCAGGACATGAAATGTTGTATTGAAGTAGATTCTATGAAGAACCTTGATCCCCCTTTACGAAATTCCACAGGTCGCAGCGCCCTGCAGACCCACCGAATTCTTACGATATTAGTCTGAAACCTAGGCAATGTGCGTTGGATCCCAGTGATGGGTTCTGGAGAACGAGCAGCATCACTGGTAAGTCTCCTTATCATGTACAGGTACCCGCGATCCAGAGTATTTATAAGACAAAATCTACTTTGTATGAATACCAATGAAAGAAAAACTGAGCTTTGAACTAAACAAAAAATGTAGTTATAGTCCTTGCACTCCACTCCAGAACGCATTTATTGTTTGCTGGGTGGTGGGCAAACCTTTGGGCTCGGAGGTGGTTTGGGAGCCCAAGCAATGAACGAATTAAAAAAAAAAAAACTCATGAATCTTGATAATCCAAACATTATTAAATTAGCTAGATCAAATTTACCTGAAGGTTTCGAGAAGCCACTCTTTAAACTCAGCAGAACCAGAAAGACGCACAGTAGCAGATTCTGTAAAAATATTCAAATATTACTCGGGTTTTGAAATTTTGAGAACAAAACTGAGGTAAGCAAATGGTGGAAGAATTTAACGAACAGTTGCAAAATTATCTAAAACAATTTAAATAACTATTTTAGATAAATAAATTTATCCAACGATTAATATTAAAAAAACTTACCAGTAATTTCCCCATGGCCAAAGTATGCTAATCTAACCAGAAGAATGCGTACTGTATTCAGTATTTCTGTGTTTCCTAAGTAGAACCTTTTATATTCGAAAATATGTTTATTATCTGAAGTTTACGAGATTTGCTTTATTTTTCTTAATTATTATTCAGCTCACCCCAAAGCGAAGGCTATACTTTGATGCAGTATGCGGCATGCGTGTTTATGTGTGTGAAAGAGAATCGTGTCTGGCACTAAAAACCGTTGTTGGTTATATAATAATAAATAAACATAAGTTTACGTATCTTGGTGTAATTAGAACATTTAGACAATAATTGCATAAACCATGCCTGAACTGCACAGAGTCAAGATGGGTTAATGAACATTATATACAGTATTTAAATAAAAAAAAAATTACATACAAGCGTACCAATTTCCATCTTTTTGAACCACACCACAGTACACTACACTATCTCTCTCTCATCAACAATTCTCAATTTACAAATTATTAACATCAGTTTGTATCGTACTTAATATGAATTCTCGATGATTACTCAATCATTCTCATCCATTATCAATTTTTATCACTTACATCAGTAAAACTCATTTCAGCTCTTATTACTCCTTTTGTATATTTGTTTCTAGCCTTTAACGCATGAAATGTATTACAACTGCTATCCTCTTATCTCAGTAAACCCCTCATTCTACTTTAATTACTGTCTAGTTACTATCTTAGTGATCCCTCTTTACTCATGAGGTTTCTCTATTAATAAACGTTCTCTGTTGTTGTTGTTGTTGTGCTTGATTTTTTCTGGTGCAAAGGCTACTTAGGCCATATTGTACCTATCATAGTAGTTAGTACTGATTTTTTTGGCTTCTATGAAAACAGCTAGAAACGGTTATATAGACCGATTCGTTTCAGAAAGAAAAAGAATTCTGTAAGGTTTGAATTTTCGCCTATGATATGGCTAAGTGACAATTCCTGTAAGTTTGAGAGAGAAGTGAATGAAATTAGACGGGAGTTGTTATACAAGATGCATTCCAGGAGTATGTGTTTTATTGTGAGTGGCTTGTGGCAATGTGGACAATGTGGAGGGTCATTACCTGATAACAGGAATAGATGGGTCAAATGGGTGTGACCTATTCGGGCTCTGGCCAGGACAACCTCTTCTTTTCTGTTTGTGCGAAAATTGGAGGCCCATAATTGCGGTATAGGTTTAATTTCAAGGAGTTTGTTGTGAATGTGCGTTTGCCACTGTAGTTTCCATCGTTCCTTACATATATTTCGTATATGTACTTTGTAATCCCTGAACGGGACCAGAAAATTCATTGGGGATGTGCTGGATGGATGCTTGGCAGCATCATCTGCAATTTCGTTTCCCGGTATTCCAGTATGGCCTGGGATCCAGCAGAAGACAACATTTTGCCGACGATCTCGGAGACGAATCAATTCTGATCTGATTAGCTGTAGTACCGGATGAGTAGATGGGGAAATCTTTTGCATTGCTAATAGGGCACTTTGCGAGTCTGTGTAGATTATACTCTTTTTGATTGAGAGATGGGAAATGTTTTCCAGAGCAAGTTTTATGGCATATAATTCAGTGGTGTAACTGCTGCATTCTGTCGGAAGTGATAGTGTCATGGAATACCACTGCTGCACCTGATCCATTCTCAGACTTTGAGCCGTCAGTATATATTTTCGCAAAGTCAGGATAACTTTGTAAATGAGTAGTGTGGAGCTGCTGGATGTTAATACCCGTTAAAGAGCGTTTCCCCCATTGGTGGAAATAATAGTCACAACACGGCATGATGACAGACCATGGAGGAACGTGATCTGTAGGTTCTTGGTGGACTTTATTAAGTTGTATATTCCAGTTTTCTGCTAGTTCCATTAACCTAATACCTGCAGGCCTAGTTGCTTGTGGTTTGTTTCTATAAAACATCGTGAGTGGCGGATCATTTAATATTGACCAATTAGGATGGGTCGACTGACTTTGGATCTTGGTTGCGTAGTTCAATAGTAACATCTTTCTTCTGATGTTTAGAGGAGCTTCGTAGGCTTCTACATAGAGACTTTGCACTGGAGATGTTCTGAACGCACCTAGAGCTATTCTTAGAGCTGAATGTTGAATAGGGTTCAGACGAGATAAGACACTTTCCCTAGCAGAATCAAAGACAGGTGCACCATAGTCCAGACGAGATCTAATTATGGATCTATATAAGTGAAGCAAGGTGTAGCGATCTGCTCCCCAGGTTGTTGCTGATAAGGCTCTGAGTATGTTCATTTTTTTTTGGCAAGCTGTCCGGAGTTGTTCAATGTGTTTTTGATAGTTTAACTTACAGTCAAAAATTAAGCCAAGTAGACGAATACTATTTGCTATTGGAATAAGATGGTTATCTAAATGGAGTTCAGGATCAGGATGCATTTTACGTATGGTACAGAAATGAATGGCAGTAGATTTCTGGCTGGATAGTCTGTAACCGTTTTGTGTCATCCAAATCTGGATCTGATTTATTGATATCTGCAATTGTCTCTCAATGTAGTTCATATTTTGAGAGTGGCAGGAGATTGTGAGATCATCGGCATAAAGATATGAGTCCACTGTTTTCGGAATAAGTTCAGTTAAGTGATTAATTCTAAATGCGAATAGAGTGGCGCTCAGAACGGATCCCTGAGGGACTCCTTCTTCCTGAACAAAGTTTTTAGAGAGAATTCCTTGATAACGAACTTGAAAGGATCTTTGTTCTAAGAAATTTTTGATGAAATATGGCAAATTTCCTCTCAGGCCAAGAGAATGTAGATCCTTTAAAATGCCGAAACGCCATGTGGTGTCGAAGGCTTTCTCAATATCCAGAGAGACCATAACGAGATGCTCCTTTTTGATGAATGCATTTCTGATGTTTGTTTCGGCTTTAATCATAAGGTCCAATGATGATCGATTTTTTCTGAAACCAAATTGATTGTTATTGATTAAGTTTTGGGACTCAAGATACCAAGTCAGACGGTGGTGAATCATTTTTTCGAGGGTTTTGCTCAGACAGCTGGTAAGCGAAATTGGTCGGTAGTTTTGAGGAACAGAAGAGTCTTTACCAGGGGTTTTGGGATAGCCAGAACGTAGGAATGACGCCAGGAGCTTGGGTATGTATGTTCAGTGAATATTCGATTGAGGAAGAACAGCAGTGATGACTGTGACTTTGTATTTAAATTTTTGAGCATTATATAAAATATCCCATCAGGGCCAGCAGCGCTGTTCCTTGTGTTGGTAAGAGCATGCTGAAATTCAACCATGGTAAACGGTTGATTATATTTTAGTGCACATCTGTCAGTGAAATTCAGTTTGGATTTTTCAGTTACACCTTTAATTTTTTGAAACGATTGGTCATAAGAAGTTGAGGAGGACAACTGGGAAAATACAGATCGTAGTGCATTAGCGATTTCTGCAGGAGTAGAGAGCTCCTGTCCATTCCAGTTAATTAGTGGAGTAGATGTTGGAGGAATTTTGCCATTTAACAATTTTATCTTATTCCAGATCAGTCTGATGTCTGTATTTTTATTAACTGAGGAAGCAAATTTAATCCAAGATTCTTTTTTTGCTTTCCGTCTAATATAACGGGCTTTTGCTCTAAGTCGCTTATAATTAATAAGATTGGAAGTGGTTGGATGTTTGTGGAATTGATTCCAAGCTTTGTTTTTGTCTTTTTTTTGCATTGTTACACTCTTCGTTCCACCAATAATTTAATTTTCGCCTTTTCCTGACTTGGTATTGTGGAATTGCAGCGGTTGCAGCTGTTAGAATTTGGTTTGTAATATGTTCAGTAACATGGTTGATAGAAGAGCACTGTATGATATGGTTGTCGAACGAGACAAGCGTGCTATATTTTATCCAGTCAGCCTTTGGAAATTTCCATTTTACTGGATTGTCTGTTGGTAATGAACAGGAAGTTTGAACTTTGCATATTATTGGGAAATGATCGCTGTTGTGGGGGTCGTTAAGAGTTACCCACTGGATACTTGGATAAAGCACTGGAGAGCAAATGGAAAGGTCTATTGCAGAGGTTGATCCGGTAGGAAAATGAACATAGGTAGGAGAGCCAGTATTTAACAACGTTGTATCCTGTCTATCTATTAACGTTTCAACAAGTTTTCCACGCCTGTCTAAGCTGGAAGAACCCCATAATGGGTGGTGAGCATTAAAGTCACCTAGTAGACAGAAGGGAACTGGTAGTTGCAACACAAGATCTTCGATTTCCTGAATAGAATATGGACGATTAGGTGGAAGATAAATTGAGACTAATGTAACGGTGATTCCAATTACTATGCGTGCGGCAACAGCTTCTAAAGAGGTTTGCAATGGAATGCATCTGGAAGGAACTCTTGAGTCCAGTAGGATAGCTACTCCTCCATGAGCACTATTAGTGTCAGATCTATCTTGTCTGTAGATAGTGTAATTTTTGACTGTAGTGGAAACTTGGGGTGTCAAGTTGGTTTCCTGTAGGCACATAGCTACAGGATTGAAGCTGTGAATTAGTTCATTGATATCATCGATGTTGCTGCGAAAGCCTCTACAATTCCACTGAATGATTTGTTCCATTATTTGGTTTTGTTCGTGGAAGATGTATCTGACTGCTTTTTGTAAGTTGATTGTTTATGACGGTCCGGTTTTGGTTTCTCTTTTCGGGGAAAAGTGGGACGTCCCGATTCATTGCTATCGTCCATATCATCTTCTGCGTGTATTTCAAGCAGTTCTTCTTGACCGATAGAATCATTCGTATCCATGCTTGTTAGACCTGATACTTTCGTCTCGGCAGAATACGATTTTTGCAAATTTTCTGCTGCCTGACGATGAGGAAGTCTCAGGGTTGGAATTGAGAGTGGCGTGTTATTGCTTTGGTCTGTTGAATTCGGTTTAGATGGATGCTGGATCAAGAGTACTGATCGAGCCCAGTCTGATATTGATATATTTGGAGAGATGGATACTTCAGTCTGACATGCCACTGATTCCTGTCTGAGAGTGGTAGAAGCATAAGTGCGTTTTGGCATACTTAAGTTGATCTGTTTTTTCGCTTCTTGGTAAGAGACTTTATTTTCAATTTTATATTTTTGTATTTTTTTCCTATCTTCCACAGTTCACAGTCTTTAGAGTAGGCTGGATGTTTGCCACTACAATTAGGACACTGTGGTGTTGGAGCTTTGCATTCTGCTTGTGTGTGATTCTTGCAGCTGCAGTTTGGACATATGGCGTCTCCACGGCATGCTGTCTGAGAATGGCCGAACTTTTGACATTTAAAGCATCTGAGCGGATTTGGGATATAAGGCCTAATGCGGCAATTCAAGTAACCTGCTTTGACAGAATCCGGTAGATTTGGAGTACTGAAAGTCAAGATTATGTTTCGCGTGGGAGTTAAGTTGCCGTCTTTTCTGATCATGATACGTTTTGCATGAGAGACATTTTGATCTTTTAGCTCCTGGACAATTTCTTCCTCAGAAACGTATAACAGATCCCATTCAGAGATCACTCCTTTGGAAGAATTTAGTGTGTTGTGTGGGGTGACCTGAATCGGTATTCCGCTTAAAGAAGTAAGTTTTAGTAGTAACTCAGAATGTCTTGAGTAACAAGTCTCTACTAGTAGATCTCCTGATTGGAGACGTTTAACCATTTTTGGTGAACCTGCAGCGTTTTCTAGGCATCTCTGGATGATGAAAGGTGAGAGCTTGCTCACAGGTTGGGATGACAAAGAGTGTATTATTAGGAAAGCTGGAGATTCCTGCTTCCTAGTGTCTTTTTTAAGTCTCTTTGAAAGAGAGAAGTCATGGTCGGTGTCATTGTCTAGTTCATGTTGAGAGCACTTTGGCTCTAAACGTGGAAATTCGCTTGTTTCCATCTTTGCTCCTTTTCGCCCCGAGGGTTGGTTTTTCCCCCAGATTACCGGCCCCGCCACGTGGAGGCAGGAGCGGTGCCACCAGTGACCAAGCGGTTGTTTAAGTTAGTTGATTAGGTTAGTGATATATATAAAGAATAAGAAAAGAAAGGTGGATTGCCTTTCTGGGTTCTTACTTTTGACTTCTAAAGCACAGAACCACTTCAAGTAAATAAAATAACAGCCGCACTGGAAAATAAAGAAACTATATCACTTTGGAGATCACTCTATAATCACTGGAAGAAAATCGCTTGTCACTATCGCTTGGCACTCGGGGCCTAAACGTTCTCTCTCTTTACACCTCATCTGGTACGTTATCTTGTGTTGGCACCTGGCCTAATTTAATAATATAGGTTAACATATCCTTACAGTACTACCATATAAATATAATTCCTTTATATTATTACTTTCTTTTTATTACCCCTGTATCACCCTTACATTATTTCATAATGAATAACTTTCATAAAAAATTGCCTCAACTTCAGTAACTAACTTGCCTAATACAACAAAAAAAAGGACCATCACTCAACTGCTTACAGAGCTAGTTTATGAGTCCTTGAGTTCAGGATTCGAGAAAAAAAAAAAAAAAAAAAAAAAAAACGGGAACAGACTAACGTTCCGGAATGGCCGCCAGTTCGAATTTCCTTGCGTTCAGGCTTCATTGCTGGCAGACAGGTTTTCTTTCCCTTTCTTGGGCACTTTGCTTCCTAAATGGCAGACAGGCATACGTTCACTTCTGGGCACTCCGGTTTTCCTTCGAGGCTAACAGGCTTGCGGTCATTTATAGGGCACTCTTGACATGGCGCATCTTCTTGTGTAGACGATATATTCACAGGTGTACAAACTCGGCTCATTCTCTGCGGTCGGAACTAGAGCCCATGAGCAGTTCCTTCGCGAGTTTTCCTTCAGACTCTTTACACGGGCCTACATTACTAGCTCTCCTATCTAACTCTGTCCCCCCCGCCACAAAACAAAACAAATACAATCCACTCTCTCACACGTATCTTCAAGAACTCTCTCAACCACACTTAATTTTCCTTTCGAACCTTTTCTTCTTTGAAGTTTGGAACGCCTTCCCAGGACTCGCAACTAATCCTCATACTCTGCTTAATTTTCCATTCCTTCCTATTTGCTAAAACCTCAGACCACAGCTGTCTCCCTAGCGCACAAACCAACCCTTCTCTAGAAATTTTCTTATTATTTTTCGCACGGCATTATGACCTTTTCATGTTTGCGTTTGCCGGTCACCTCCGAAAAACTCCGTTTCGTGTTCACACCTTCTCTGCTAAATATGCCAATTTGCCAAAATTTCAGCCACCCTGACGCCGTTTCTTTTGACACAAACACTGGACGTCCACTCATTTCCTGTTTAGTTCTTAACGGTGGCTTAGATCAAAGGAGATGCTTCATAATCCCATTTCACGGTCCTATTGTTCTTGCCCTAAGCAATCCTTTCTCGCCTGTTCTCAAATGGCACCCCCTCCCTAGTGCTGACTACTGTTTGCTCTCTATATTACTCGAAATTACTTGTTTCCATTTAGCTGCTGTTTAACATATACGTCTATAACTTTCCCATCCCCAAATCCAGTGTTTCTTCAAGCTTTAACCTTAATTACATTCAAACTAAATATCCAATATTAATACTTACTATCTTTAACTTAATACTCCCTTTCCATCCCCCTTCCTAGATTTATTTTACCGAAACAGATATTTCTATTATATTTATAAGATCTACTCTTACAACATCAATATAGACAAAGTCTACATTGATGTCTCTGCTGCAGTAAATTTCCAAACACCATTTTCTACACTTCTCTCCTTTATTTAAATAGAAGGATAAAAGAAGAGCTCTGCTTTGCTCTCCTTTTTTCCCTCCACTGATTCAGAATATTCATTCCCTATAATTTACTACTCAGCTTGTTTTCAAATTTGCTCTATTATGCATTTTGCGTAAGAAGCTAGGAGAGATAATGTATTTATAAATCGCTGTTTATATACCATTTGTGCCTTCCTTCTTTCTTTCGGCCTTGATCTAAATCCCCAAAAAGCTGTTCGTCTCTCAATAACAAGGATATCTTTTCCATTTCAATTTCTTCCTTGTTGTTGTTCTTATGGTGTACTCTGGGGCAAATGCTAGCAGGGTTGCAGTGATAGCAGGGTTGAAGTTCTGTCTTGTCTATAGAAGAGGCAGTCAACGAGAATGTGTTTAATAGTCAGATTTATATAATAATGTGGACACTGTGGTGGATCGTCTCCTGTGAGTAAAAAAAGGTGGGTCAGATGAGTATGACCTATTCTTGCCCTTGAAAGGACTACTTCTTCTCGTCTTGATGTACGTACACTGGAGCACCAAATTTTCGGATCCTGTTTAAACTGCAAGAGTTTATGATTAGTTTGAGAGTGCCAGATTGTTGTCCATTCTGATAGGCATATAGCAGGAATGATTTGTGTATAGTCTGACGCTGGTTGATTGATTGATTGATTGGTTTGGTTTTTTATGGCGCATTGGCAGCTGTGGCCATAATGCGCCAAGACTAGGTAATATTTAAAAAGTTTAAATTCTCGGTGACCTAATTAGTAAGGCCACCATGTCGAAATATATAATAATGTAACAAAAGCATAAATTAAATACAATTAAAAACTTTTATTAATTTAAAATAGCTAAAAACAGCAGACACATTGTCATTGTCAGATAAAATCTGACTGAGTGTATACGGCTCAGTCAGATGGTTAAAAGCGGTAAAACGGATATTGCTAAAATCTGGACAGTCAATTAAAAGGTGTCTGATAGTTAAAGTTGTACCACAGGACACACACATAGGAGGGTCATCAGCCCTCAGCAAAAACGAATGAGTCAAATGACTATGTCCTATGCGGGTCCGGGCAAGAACAACTTCCTCCTTACGATTCCTGCGCAGACTAGACTGCCACGGTTCAATTACAGGCTTTATACAATATAGTTTATTCCCAGTCTGTCTATTCCACAAATCCTGCCATTAGGAATGTATCTTTTGCTGTATTGTTTGCCTGTAGTCTGTATAGGCGACTGACAGGCAACGGTTATTATTTGGAATTGCTGATTTGGCTGCGGCGTCAGCCAAATCATTTCCCTTAATCCCAATGTGGCTAGGAATCCAGCAGAAGCGGATGTCATATTCACGTTCACGGAGGAAGTGAATCTTCTGCTGAATGCTAGACAGAACTGGATGAGAATTATATTTCACGGTTATTAAAGCCTGTAACACGCTGAGAGAGTCAGAATATAAAATGAACCGTTGGTGTTGGCATTCACTAATGTGATCCAAGGCTAACTCTATTGCGTGCAGCTCTGCAGTAAATATGCTGCATTCAGAGGGAATCTGCTCCGATGTAGTGCTGTCTGTAAAGACAGCAGCAGATCCCACATATGATTCCGACTTCGAGCCGTCTGTGTAAACTGGCGCGAAGTCAGAATATTCAGCTCGGTGTGCTGAATAAAGCTGCAGGTAGACAGACGATGGAGTGTCCGACTTTCCCCAATTTCTAAGGGACAAGTCACATGCCGGAACATGAGCATGCCAGGGTGGAAGGGGTTGCTTCGGTGTTTGAGCAACTTTGTCTACCTTGATATTAAGTTCTTTGAGTAGCTCTTGGAGACGAATACCAAAAGGACGATTGGCAGTCTTTCGAGTGTTGTACAAATTTTCCCATCGTGGCTCAAAAACGGATAGCCACGTAGGATGGTCTGGCAAGGATTTTAGTTTTAGAGCGTAGTTTAGAGACAATTGCTTACGTCGAAGCGATAACGGCGGTTCGTTTGCTTCGACGTATAAGCTCTGGACAGGAGATGTTCGAAATGCTCCAGTAGCTATACGGAGGGCCTGATGATGGACAGTGTCCAGCCAACGAAGTACACTGTCTCTGGCCGAATTGTATACCAGGGACCCGTAATCAAGTCTGGATCGTACAAGTGCACGGTGGATGCGTAGTAGGGTGCATCAATCCGCACCCCAAGATGTAGAGGAAAGAGAGCGCAGAATATTCAGCCCTCTTGTGCACCTTGTGCGGAGTTGACGGATGTGATCCAGAAAGGTTAACTTTTTATCAAATACGAGTCCCAAAACTTTTGTATCCGCCGCTACTGGAATAGCATTATGTCCGAGCCTTAATTCAGGTTCAGGATGAAGATTACGCTTGCGACAAAAGTGCACGCAAACGGTCTTCTCCGGCGAGAACCTGAAGCCATTAGCAAGTGCCCAGGAATTAAGGCGATCAATGGCTTTTTGCAGTTGTCTTTCAATAACCCTCATGTTGCATGACTGACAAAAAATGCTAAAGTCATCAACATAGAGGGCACTGTTTACGGTTGGAGGAAGTTGTTCTGTGATGGAATTTACTTTGATGGCGAAAAGCGTGACACTTAAAACTGACCCTGTGGTACTCCCTCCTCTTGGCTAAAGGAACGAGAGAGTGAGGATCCCACACGAACTTGGAAAGATCGATTGCCTAAAAAGTTTTTAATAAAAATGGGGAGTCGTCCCCTAAGACCAAGGCTATGCAGATCTTTTAAGATGCCAAATCTCCAAGTTGTGTCATACGCTTTCTCCATGTCAAAGAACACCGACACCAAGTGTTCGCGTTTTAGGAAAGCATCCCGGATGGATGTTTCCAGTCTAATAAGATGGTCCAAAGTGGACCGGTTCCTTCGGAAGCCGCACTGGATATTGGAGAGAAGGTCATTTGATTCTAAGTACCAAATTAACCGAGAATTGACCATTCTCTCCAGGATTTTGCACAGACAGCTAGTCAGAGCAATAGGACGATAATTGGTAGTGACTTTTGGATCCTTTCCTGGCTTAGCAAAGGCAAGAACGATTGCCTTGCGCCAGGAATCCGGAAACTGCCCTTCGATAAAGATTCTGTTATACAGAAGGAGCAGACAATCCATAGATTTTGGTGAAAGATGTTTAATCATGTCATAATGGATGCCATCTGGTCCAACAGCACTTGCTTTGGAAAGAGCGAGGGCTCTTTTAAGTTCCTGAATAGTAAAATCCCCGTTGTAGGGATAGAGGCCCTTGGACTTAAAATTAAGTGCTTCTCTTTCCAGTTTATGTTTCAGGACCAGGAACTCTGGGGAATACGAATATGTTGCAGAGATGTTAGAGAATGTTTCCCCAAGAGCATTGGCTATTGCAGTTGGATCTGCAATAGCGCATCCATTATAATCTAGGATTGAAGAAGGGTGGGATGTATATTTTCCCTTCATTTTCCGGATTTTATCCCAGACTACCTTAGAATTGGTAGTCTGGTTAATAGATGACGTAAAACGGATCCATGATTCCTTTTGACTCTGACGGCGAATGTAGCGTGCTTTGGCTCGTGTGCGCTTGAAGGCTATTAGATTAGCAGTGGTAGGATATCGACGGAATATCCCCCACGCTTTGTTTTGGGCCTTTTTTGCTGCTGTGCATTGTGAATTCCACCAAGGTTTGGGAAATGGTGGAAACCGGTCAGATGTTTTTGGAACAGCTTTCGCAGCTGCTTGGACAATAATTTCTGTGATGTACTTAACTGCATCATTGATAGGCTCCTGACTGACTGTACTGAGGTCAAAATTTGCCTGATGTTGGAAGGCATTCCAGTCAGCCTGATCAAACTTCCACCGTGGTAACCTAAAAGGAAGACATGGTCTCCCACTGTGTAACAAGGTTATCACAGGGAAGTGATCACTTCCGTATAGATTCTCCTCCACTTCCCAAGTGAGTGAAGGGAGTAGAGAAGGGGAGCAGATAGAGAGATCAATGGCAGAAAACGTACGGGTAGGCATGTGGAAGAAGGTGTTTGTTCCAGTATTTACAAGGGAAAGGGCATTGTCATTGAGCATACGCTCTATGACCCGTCCCCTTCCATTGATGATAGCACTACCCCACAGGGTGTTATGTCCATTAAAATCCCCAAGAAATAAGAAAGGGGGCGGCAACTGCGTTACAAGATCATCAAGGGCTTCCTGGGAGATGTCAGTCCCAGGTGGCAAATAAATAGAGCAGACCGTTAATAGAAAACCCACTGTAAGGCGAATTGCAACAGCCTCTATGCTGGTTGTAATTAGCAAGGGCTGAACTGGGGTCTGATTACTCACAAGGATAGCCACTCCTCCATGAGCAGGACCATCCGCAATTCTATCCTTACGAAAGATTGTGATGTTATGCATGGTGGGATCATCGTTTGCTTTTAGATACGTCTCCTGCAAGCAAAAGCAAACTGGCTCGTGCTTTTGCAGGAGGGCCTTGATGTCATCAGTATTTCGCCGGAATCCACGACAATTCCATTGTAGGAATTTAGCCATTATTTTGGCTTGGTGGGTCCATCAGGCGGCTTCCGAACTGCTGAGGGCTTAATTTTATCAGTCTTGGCTTTATCTTTTTTGGGGAAGAATGGACGCTGTCCCGTGTCCATTTCTTCCTCCGCGAAGAGTTCCAAGACTGATTCATCCGGTACCTCCTTGTGCTCGACATCCGTTGTTTCTGTTTTATCTGTTTTATCTGTTAGCTCTTTACCACTTGGTTTTGGTAGTGGTGGAGCACTCGGAGGTACGGATATAGGAGTGGCAGCTGACTGTGTTTTTTTGGTGGGCTTTTGTGAACTCAATAAATAGCGTGCAATCGGAGTGAATGACTCTTTTGGTGGTACAGTCATCTCTGTTTGTGTACCGATAGTGCACTTCGCAGAAACCTTCTGGGCATATGAAGGTTTCCCGCTATTTATTGGTTGCATGCGTCTTCTGGCCTCTGGGTAGGAGATATTCAGCTCTGTTTTTAGTTTTTGGATCTCTTTTTCATCCTTCCACCGCTGGCATGCTCTGGAGTAAGCAGGGTGCTCTCCTTGGCAATTTATACAGATCGGTTTAGAAGCTGAACATTCCTTGCTCTCGTGATCTTTTGAACCACATCGAGCACAGGCAGGGTTACCACGACAAGCCGTTTGTGAATGGCCGTATTTTTGGCATTTAAAGCACCTCAGTGGGTTTGGGATGTAAAGCCGCACTGGGCAGTTTAAATAGCCTGCCTTGATGGAACTTGGAGGCCGTGGGGTGTTAAATGTTATGATGAGAACTCGGGTAGGGACGAGATTCTCATCCTTCCGCATTGATATTCTCTTGACAGCCGTCACTCCTTGGTCTTTTAGTTCAGAGCAGATCTCTTCCTCAGAGACATGAAGAAGATCCCACTCTGAAATGACTCCTCGTGAAGAGTTCAAAGTTTTGTGGGGTGTTACACTGATTGGTATTCCCCCTATGGATGTCGCATTCAGGATTCTTTCTGCTTGCTTTGCACTGGAAGCTTCGATTAAAAGATCGCCAGAACGCAGCCGTTTTACAGATTTTGGTGATCCTGCCAGCCCTTCTAATCCTTTCGGGATAAAGAAGGGTGACATCTTCCCAATTGACTGCTCTCCGGTAGAATGGAGTATGAGGAAAAGCGGTGTAATAGATGGTCGTTTATCCTCAGTTCTGGCTCTTTTGGCAGAATTGGTGTCATTCTCATCTGATCGGTTAGGTAGGGGCCTTGTTGGGGCCCCAGAAGAAGGATTTAAATTACTCATGAGAGTAAAGAAAAAATGTCTGATGCCTAAGTACCTCACCCACCACGGATCCCTACGAGGGGGCGCCCACTCGTGAACTAGCAGGTACTGCGTACACGAATGGGACGCCGAATTCGCTTAGAACACCATACCCACGTTACCAATAAATCTTTATCCCGTCCCAGGACCATAGGGAGGGAGACTTATTGGAACGCAGTTGACCCTAGCAGTATAAAACCACCCGCCGATTGATCCCAGTCGAGCCGGTCCGGGACCACCCGTCTCGTCGAAGCAGGGGCCAAAGTGGTGTATTGAAGCTGGGCCCCTCAACCACCAGGATCCCCCTTTCCGCTTCCACGGGTCGCGGCGCACGGCTGCACACGCCGGATTCCAACGATGTAACCCTGGAACCAAGGTATGGGCGTTAGATCCCAGTGATGCTAGTCTGGAAAACCAGCAGCGTCACTGGGAGGTCCCCTCACCACGTACAGGTGTCTGACGCTGGAACAGGGATATTCGTTAAATCTAAGATGGTTGGATTTTTTGCAGCTTTGTCGGCAAGTTCATTGCCCAAAATACCAGAGTGTGCTGGAATCCAGCAGAAGGTGAGTAGTTGGTGGAGTTTTTCACTCTGTAGCAATACGTTTCTAATTTCATCAAGAACAGGAAGAATTTTATCTGAGGAATTACTTAACGCTAAGATTGCGCTGAGGGAATCACTGCGGCTGCTCCAACGTTTCAGTTGGATTTAGAGCCATCTGTGTATATTGGATAAAAATTAATATATCTTTGATTGTGAATAGCATGAAGTCGTCTGAATTTTGAAGCTTGCAGCACATTCTTTCCCCATTGACAGAGGTAAGTATCACAGGTCGTTATGGGAGGTGGAACCCATGGTGGCCGAGTACAAGTTGCCACCCGTTGTACGGAATGGATGAAAGCATTCAAAACTTGCAGCAGTTCAAGAAGGCGCAGACCAGCTGGTTTTGCTATGCTATGTTTATTTCTGTAGAGGATTTATAATGGTGGATTGTAAAGGTATGAGTGAATGGGATGCGAGGCACAGCTCTGAATTTTGACAGCGTACTTTAGCAATAGTGATTTCCTACGTAAAGGTTAGGGGGGCTCATGAGCATCAATGTGGCTATGTGTTGGCGATGTTCTGAATGCACCAAGTGCAATCCTCAATGCACTGTGTCGAATTGGATCAAGCCAGCGTTATGCACTCTTTCTGGCAGAATCATAGACAGCAGCACATCAAGACAGGATCGGATTAATGCCCTCTATAACCGAAACAGAGAAGTACGATCAGCATCCCACGTTTGGGCAGATAAAGCTTTGAGTATGTTTAACTTCTTTAGACAGGAAGTGCGTACATTTTTAATATGATCTAGGAAATTTAACTTATTGTCAAGGGTTAATCCTAGAAATCGAATGTTAATGGTGACCGGGAAGGAGATGCTAGAAATTTGAAGTTCAGGATTTAGATGAAGTTTGCGTTGTCTACAAAAATGGATAGCGACTGTTTTCTGCTGCGAAAGTCGATAGTCGTTGAGGCTCGCCCATTGTTGAATTTTATTAAGTGATATCTGAAGCTGTCTTTCAATAGATCTCATGTTTTGAGAATGACAGGAGATGAAAAGGTCACCTGCATAAAGGTAAGTCTCAACTTTATTTGGAAGCTGCTTAGTGATAGAATCTATTCTCAGAGAAAAAAAAGAGTGGCACTCAGTACTGATCCCTATGGAACACCTTCTTCCTGGATGAAAGTTGCGGAAAGGGCATGTTGGTATCGAACTTGAACTGGGTGGTTGGTTGGTTTAAATGGACGTTTATTGGCACAAGGGCAACTAAGGCCAAATTGTGCCTGTCACAGTAATTGTGCAAATGATTTTTTTTTTTTTTTTTTTTTAGTCATATGTCACACAAGTTCAAATAAATGAATTTGTTTTAAAAAACTAAATAAATCGGATAGATTTGCGTCATCACTGAGAATATGGTTCATCTCTAATGAATTGTTTTGGGTTAAAACCGATTTAAAATTTGTTAATCGGGCAGCATGATTGTAAGGACACTCGAGGAGAATGTGTTTCACTGTAAGTAGGGCGGAACAATGACGACAGTGAGGAGGTTCATCCCCTGTCAACAAATGGAGGTGGGTGAGATAGGTATGCCCAATGCGTGTCCTTGCAAGGACAACCTCTTCTCTTCTGTTTAGTCGTGAACTAGATTTCCAGTATTGTGGCTTTTTCTTGATTTGGAAAAGTTTATTGTGGCTCTGTTGCTGCCATACTGATGTCCATTGGTCAATACATAACTGCTTTATGATAAGTTTACAGTCCATATAAGGAATCGACGCAAGTGAAGATACGGGGTTGACTGGATTTTTTGCTGCTTGATCTGCTTTCTCATTTCCCTGGATTCCAGCATGCCCAGGAATCCAGCAGAACCTTACCTCCGTGTTATGTTTTGCGAGATTAATTAGCTGAGCTCTGATTTCTTTCAGAATAGGATGAGATTTCGGACATTTGTGTTGTAAAGACGTTACTGCATTCAAGGAATCCGTATAAATTATAATTTCTTCATTAGACCTGTTGTTGACGTGTTTGATAGCCATTTGTATTGCATGGAGTTCAGCGGTGTAAATACTACAACTTGGGAAAAGTTTTTCGGAGATTGCACAAGTTGGAAGAACTACTGCAGCACCTACATCTGTATCAGATTTTGATCCATCAGTATAAATTTGTAGACAGTGAGTGTTTGCTGATGCATGAGTTGAATGTAGCTGCTGTATATTTTGATTGTCCAACGCCTGTTTTCCCCACTTTTGAAAGTATTCATCGATTAAAGGTGTAAAATTGGACCATGGAGGCTCAATTTCTCCCGTGTCTGGGTGGATATTGTCTAGTGGGACACTCCAATTCTGTACAACATCTTTCAATCTGATTCCAGCAGGTTTATTTTCATTTGGTTTATTTCTGTATAAATTTTGGAAAGACGGAGCAAACATGTAAGGCCAGATGGGATGTGAGGGTATACTCCGAAGTTTGGCAGCGTACGTAAGCAGCAGCATCTGTCTCCGAAACGATAATGGAGGTTCATGTGCATCAATATAAAGACTCTGGACTGGCGACGTTCGGAAGGCACCTAGAGCTATTCTAAGTGCATTATGTTGAATGGTATTTAGGGACTGTAAAGCTGATTTTCTAGCTGAGTCATATACGGGTGCACCATAGTCTATTCTAGATCGGATTATAGTTTTATACAGGTGAAGAAGGGAGAGTCGGTCAGCTCCCCATGACATCGCAGAAAGCACTCTAAGAATATTCATTTTCTTCAAACAAGTAATTCGTACATGCTGTATGTGTTTCAGGAAGTTTAATTTTTTATCTAATATTAATCCTAAAAATCTAATATTATCATTTACTGGAATAGCATGGTTTCCCAGGCGCAATTCAGGATCAGGGTGCAGTTTACGCTTCTTGCAGAAGTGTATAGCGACAGTTTTCTCTGGTGACAGTCTGTAACCATTTTGTGACATCCACGTTTGTATTTTATTTATTGATAGTTGGAGTTTCCTTTCGACAGAGTACATATTTTGTGAGTGGCTGGATATAGTGAGGTCATCGGCATAAAGATAAGTTTCTACTGAATTCGGTATGGTTGTTGTTAGAGTGTGTATTCTAACTGCGAAGAGTGTGGCACTAAGGACTGACCCTTGTGGGACTCCTTCTTCCTGTATGTAGATTTTGGAGAGTGTACCTCGATAACAGACCTGGAGAGTTCGATATTCGAGAAAGCTCTGAATGAATGCTGGTAAATGTCCTTTTAATCCTAGGGCATGCAGGTCACAAAGGATGCCATGACGCCACGTAGTTTCAAAGGCTTTCTCTATATCTAAGCTCACCATAACCAAATGTTCGTTTTTTATGAATGTATTTCGCACATTTGCCTCAGCCTTAATCATAAGGTCTAAGGTAGATCTGTTTTTACGAAAACCAAACTGATCGTTGTTCACAGTAGTTTGAGTTTCCAGATACCAGGTGAGGCGACGATGTACCATTTTTTCCAGAGTCTTACCTAAGCAGCTAGTAAGTGAGATTGGTCTATAATTATCTGGGTCTGATTGGTCTTTTCCAGGTTTTGGAATGGGTAGAACTACAGAATGGCGCCAAGATAGGGGAAAGTAATTTGCGACAAATATCCGGTTGAAAAGTTTTAGGAGAGAGTAACGAGATTTCTCATTTAGATTTTTTATCATTAAGTAGAATATGCCATCTGGACCAGGTGCACTATTGACAGATTTTTTTAGCGATTCTTCTAATTCATATATGGTAAGTGGTTCATTATAAGAAAGGGCTGACTTCGTTCTGAAATTTATTTTATATTTTTCAGCTACTGATTTGCATTTTAAGAAAGTTGGATCATATGAGGTTGATGCAGAATGGTGGGCAAAAGATTGTTTGTTTGTTTGTTTGGTTGGTTTTATTGGCGCATTAGCTACTAAGGCTATAATGCGCCAAACTAAAGTCATATATAAAAAATGCAATATTCACTGACCTAATTACTTAGGCCAGCATTTCAGTATATAAAGTAACAAAGGTATAAAATGTAGAAAAGATAAATCAATAAAGAAATAACATAACATGTAAATATTAAATACAAGTAAAAAGCCTTATTGATTTAAAATAACTAAAACTAGCAGACACATGGTCATTGTCGGATAACATCTGACTGAGTGTATACGGCTCAGTCAGATGATTAAAAACGCTAGAACGGACATTGCTAAAATCTGGACAGTCGATTAAAAGGTGTCTAATCGATAAAATTGTGCCACAAGACTCACACATAGGAGGGTCATCAGCCCTCAGCAGAAAGGAATGTGTCAAATGACTATGTCCTATGCGGGTCCGGGCAAGAACAACTTCCTCCTTACGAGTCCTGCGCAGACTAGACTGCCACGGTTCAATAACAGGCTTTATACGATATAATTTATTCGCAGTCTGTCTATTCCACGAATCCTGCCATTGGGAATGTACCTTTTGATGTACTATTTGCCTGTAGTCTGTATAGGGGACTAACAGGCAACGGTTATTATGGGGAATTGCTGATTTGGCTGAGGCGTCAGCCAAATCATTTCCCCTAATCCCAATGTGGCTCGGAATCCAGCAGAAGCGGATGTCATATTCGCGTTCATGGAGAACGTGAATCTTCTGCTGAATACTAGACAGGACTGGGTGAGGATTATACCTCACAGATATTAAAGCCTGTAACATGCTAAGAGAGTCGGTATATAAAATGAACCTTTGGTATTGGCATTTACTAATGTGTTCCAAGGCTAACTCTACAGCGTGCAGCTCTGCAGTAAATATGCTGCAATCAGAGGGAACCTGCTCTGATATAGTGCTGTCTGTGAAGACAGCAGCACATCCCACATATGATTCTGACTTCGAACCGTCTGTGTAGACTGGCGCGAAGTCGGAATATTCAGTTCGGTGTGCTGAATGAAGCTGCAGGTAGACACATGATGGCGTGTCCGACTTTCCCCAGTGTCTAAGCGACAAGTCGCATGCCGGGACACGAGCATGCCAGGGTGGAAAGGGTTGCTTTGATGTTTGGGCAACCTTGTCTACCTTGATATTAAGTTCTTTGAGTAGCTCTTGGAAACGAATACCAAAAGGACGATTGGCAGTCTTACGAGTATTGTATAAATTTTCCCATCGTGGCTCAAAAACAAATGGCCACGTAGGATGGTCTGGCAGGGATTTCAGTTTTAAAGCATACTTTAAAGACAACTGCTTACGTCGAAGCGATAACGGTGGTTCGTTTGCTTCGACGTATAAGCTCTGGACAGGAGATGTGCGATATGCTCCAGTAGCAATACGTAGGGCCTGATGATGGACGGGGTCCAGCCATCGCAGGACACTGTCTCTGGCTGAGGAATATACCTGGGACCCATAATCTAATTTGGATCGCACAAGTGCACGGTAAAGCCGTAGAAGGTTGCATCGGTCTGCACCCCAAAATAAGGAGGAGAGCGAGCGGAGCATATTAAGGGCTCTTGTGCACTTTGTGCGGAGTTGACGAATGTGATCCAAAAAGGTCAATTTTTTATCGAATATGAGTCCCAAGAATTTTGTGTTCGCTGCTACTGGAATAGCATTTTGTCCGAGCCTTAATTCAGGTTCAGGATGAAGATTACGCTTGCGACAAAAGTGTACGCAAACGGTCTTCTCCGGCGAGAACCTGAAGCCATTAGCAAGTGCCCAGGAACTTAGACTATCAATGGCTTTCTGCAGTTGTCGTTCAATAACCCTCATGTTGCACGACTGGCAAAAAATGCTAAAGTCGTCAACATAGAGGGCACTGTTTACAGTTGGAGGAAGTTGTTTTGTGATGGAATTTATTTTTATGGCAAAAAGCGTGACACTTAATACTGACCCTTGTGGTACTCCCTCCTCTTGGCTAAAGGAGCGAGAGAGTGAGGATCCCACACGAACTTGGAACGATCGATTGGCTAAAAAGTTTTGAATAAAAAAGGGCAGGTGCCCTCTTAGGCCTAGGCTATGTAAATCTTTTAAAATGCCAAATCTCCAAGTTGTGTCATACGCTTTCTCCATGTCGAAGAACACCGACACCAAGTGTTCGCGTTTTAGGAAAGCATCCCGGATGGGTGCTTCCAATCTAATAAGGTGGTCCAAAGTGGACCGGTTCCTTCGGAAGCCGCACTGGATGTTGGAGAGAAGGTCATTTGATTCTAAATACCATATTAAACGAGAATTGACCATTCTCTCCAGGATTTTGCACAGACAGCTAGTCAGAGCAATAGGACGATAGTTGGTGGTGGCTTTTGGATCCTTTCCTGGCTTAGGAAAGGCAAGAACGATTGCCTTTCGCCAGGAGTCCGGAAACTGCCCTTCAGTAAAGATTCTGTTATACAGAAGGAGCAGACAATCCATAGATTTTGGTCAAAGATGTTTAATCATTTCATAATGGATGCCATCTGGTCCAACAGCACTTGCTTTGGAAAGAGCGAGGGCTCTTTTCAGTTCCTCTAAAGTGAATGCCCCGTTGTAGGGATAGAGGCCCTTGGTCTTAAAATTAAGTGCTTGTTTTTCCATTTTATCTTTCAGGACCAGGAACTCTGGGGAGTAGAAGGATGTTGCGGAGATGTTAGAGAATGTTTCCCCAAGAGCGTTGGCTATTGCAGTTGGATCTGCAATAGCGCATCCATTATAATCTAGGATTGAAGAAGGGTGGGATGTATATTTCCCCTTCATTTTCCGGATTTTATCCCAGACTACCTTAGAGTTGGTAGACTGGTTAATAGATGATGTAAAACGGATCCACGATTCCTTTTGACTCTGACGACGGATGTAGCGTGCTTTGGCTCGTGCATGTTTGAAGGCTATAAGGTTGTTCGTGGTAGGATATCGGCGAAATATCCCCCACGCTTTGTTTTGAGCCTTTTTTGCTGCTGTGCATTGTGAATTCCACCAAGGTTTAGGAAATGGTGGAAACCGGGCTGATGTTTTTGGGACAGCATTAGCAGCTGCTTGGACAGTGATTTCTGTGATGTACTTTACTGCGTCATTGATAGGCTCTTGACTGACTGTACTAAGATCAAAATTTGCCTGATGTTGAAAGGCAGTCCAGTCAGCCTGATCAATCTTCCACCGTGGTAACCTGAAAGGAAGACATGGTCTCCCACTGTGTAGCAGGGTTATCACGGGGAAGTGATCGCTACCGTATGGATTCTCCTCCACTTACCAAGTGAGTGAAGGGAGTAGAGAAGGGGAGCAGATAGAGAGATCAATGGCAGAAAAAGTATGGGTAGGCATGTGGAAGAAGGTGTTTGTTCCAGTATTTAGAAGGGAAAGGTCATTGTCATTGAGCATACGCTCTATGACTCGTCCCCTTCCGTTGATGTTAGCACTACCACACAGGGTGTTATGTCCGTTAAAATCCCCGAGAATTAAGAAAGGGGGAGGCAGCTGCGTTAGAAGATCATCAAGGTCTGCCTGGGTGATGTCAGTTCCAGGCGGCAAATAGATAGAGCAGACGGTTAATAAAAATCCCACCGTAAGGCGAATTGCGACGGCTTCTATGCTAGTTGTAATTGGCAAGGGCTGCACTGGGGTCTGGTTACCCACAAGGATAGCTACTCCCCCATGTACAGAACCCTCCGCAATCCTATCCTTACGAAAAATTGTGGTGTTATGCATCGTGGGATCGTCATTTGCCTTTAGGTATGTCTCCTGCAAGCAAAAGCAAACTGGCTCGTGCTTTTGCAGGAGGGCCTTGATGTCATCAATGTTTCGCCGGAATCCACGACAATTCCGTTGTAGGAATTTAGCCATTATTTTGGCTTGGTGGGTCCATCAGGCGGCTTCCGAGGTGCTGAGGGCTTACTTTTATCAGTCTTGGATTTGTCCTTTTTGGGGAAGAATGGACGCTGTCCCGTGTCCATTTCCTCCTCCGCGAAGAGTTCCAAGACTGACTCTTCGGGTACCTCCTTCCGCTCCACATCCATCTTTTCTTGGGTACTAGGGGGGACTTCCCCTTTCTTATTCTTTTCTTTCATAATTGTCTTTGTTACTTGTGGAGCATTAGGAGGTACTGATATAGGAGTGGCAGCTGATTGGTCCTTCTGTGTAGGTTTTTGCGAACTTAAAAGATACCGCGCGATGGGAGTGAAAGACTCCTTTGGAGGAATGGTCATGTCCGTCTGAGTTCCGACGGAACATCTCCCTGCTACCTTCTGGGCGTAGGTAGGTCTGTTGGTATTCAGGGGTTTGACCGATTTCCTTGCCTCCTGGTATGATATGTTAAGCTCTGCCTTCAGCCGTTGAATCTCTTTTTCTTCTTTCCACCTCTGGCATGCTCGTGAATAGGCCGGGTGTTCGCCTTCACAGTTAATACAGGTGGGTTTTGCGGCTGAACATGCTGTTGTTTCGTGGTCCTTTGCACCGCATCGAGCGCATGCAAGGACTCCACGGCAGGCCATTTGAGAATGTCCATACTTCTGGCATTTGAAACACCGTAAAGGGTTCGGAATGTATGGACGCACTGAACAGTTGATGTATCCAGCTTTAATCTCATCAGGAGGTTTAGGAGTGTTGAAAGTCAGGATAACGCTCCTGGTCTTAACTATTTTTCCATCCCTTCGCGCAGTGATTCTCTTGACGGCAATTACTCCCTGTGGTTTTAATTCGGAGCAGATTTCCTCCTCGTATACGTCGAGAAGGTCCCACTCCGAAATGACACCTCTAGATGAATTGAGTGTTCTGTGTGGTGTCACTGTTATAGGGATTCCTCCGATTGCTGTTGTTCGGAGTAGGTGTTCAGATTGCCTGTCATTTGTAGTTTCAATTAAGAGGTCTCCAGAGCGGAGCCTCTTGACTGATTTGGGTGAACCTACTAACCCATCTAACCCTTTCTGTATAAAGAAAGGTGACATTTTTCCAATCGGTTTTTCATTGGTGGAGTGCATGATTAAAAACCGCGGGATAGGACCTGATGGTAATTCAGTCCGCTGCCTCTTTGAAGCAATATTGCTGTCAGTGTCTGTGTTTTCAGATAGGGGCCGGGTTGGGGCCCCTGAAGAAATGAGTTTATCAGGATTCATGGAGTTTATTAAAGTGTTCAGTGCCCGGGCTCCCCACTCACCACGGAGCCCAAAGGGACGCCCACTACCCGGCATGCAATAAATGCGCTCGGGAGTGGGACGCCAGGGCTACCCAGACACTATACCCGCACCACCGCCAGCCTGAATCCTGTCCCTCGGACCATGAGGGTAGGGGCGTGGCATTGACACGGTTGACCCTCGCAGGCGAGCCTACTAGCCGATTGATCCTAGCCGAGCCTTCCAGGACCACCCGTCTTGTCGAAGCAGGGGCCAAAGTGGTGTATTGAAGCTGGGCCCCTCAACCACCAGGATCCCCCTTTCCGAATTTCCACGGGTCGCAGCGCACGGCAAACACGCCGGATTCCATTGATGTAAGCCCGGAACCTAGGCTGTGGGCGTTGGATCCCAGTGATGCTAGTCTGGAAGTCCAGCAGCGTCACTGGGAGGTCCCCTCACCACGTACAGGTGCCCACGTCGAGGGGTGTGGGCAAAAGATTCCGCGAGGATGTTTGCAATATTCTCGGGAAGAGTTACCTCTTGTCCTTTATAGACGATGATAGAGGAGGGAATTGATGGAGACTTTCCGGTAAGGCATCTAATTTTCCGCCAGATCAGTCCTGCACTTGAGTCTTTAGTGACAGATGAGGCAAAACGAATCCAAGACTCTTTTTTAGCTTTTCGCCGGATGTATCGGGCCTTGGCTTTAAGTTTCTTGTAGATAATCAGATTGGCAGTGGTTGGATTTTTTCGGAACTGATTCCATGCCTTGTTCTTTTCCACCTTAGCAGTGTTACACGCCGAATTCCACCAGTAATTTTTGTGTTTGAATCCTTTAATTGAAGTTTTAGGAATGGCTGTAGCAGCTGCCGCCAGCATTTCTTCTGTGATGTGTTTAACGGCGTCATTTATGGAGTGATGATGGATAATATCATCATCTAGTGTAACGCTTGATGCATATTTATTCCAATCAGCTTTTGAGAATTTCCACTTGGTTCGACTACTTGCTGGTAAGTTTCTTCTTGTGCAGAGCTTACAGATTATAGGAAAGTGGTCACTGTTTAATGGATTTTCTGAAACTCTCCACTCGAAGTCTGGAAATAACATTGGTGAGCATAATGACAGATCTATAGCAGAAGTTGAACCTGTTGGAAAATGGACATAGGTGTCAGAGCCTGTGTTCAGCAGTGTGATGTTTTGCGTTACAAGAAAAGCCTCTATCGTGCGTCCCCGGTTGTCTGTATGTAAAGATCCCCATAACTGGTGATGCGCATTAAAATCACCCAATATGCAGAAAGGAGAAGGCAGTTGTAAGATAAGATCATCTAGTTCATTTATCGAGCAGTTCTGATTTGGTGAGATATATATGGATACAAGAGTAAGCGTTTTTCCAAGAGCGAGGCGTACTGCAACTACTTCTAAAGTGCTTTGTACAGGAATACGTCTGGACGGGATTTTGCTGTCAACCAATATAGCTACACCACCATGTGACCCATGGGCAGAGATCCTGTCTTGCCTGAACAATGTATAGTTTTTAACTGAAAGTGTCACTTGTGGAGAGAGATTTGTTTCTTGTAGGCAGATGCCTACTGGATGATGCTGATTTATCAAGTCAAGAATATCGTCTATGTTGCTACGGAGGCCTCTACAATTCCATTGAATCAACTGATCCATTATTTAGCTTTTGAAGTAGAAAGTATTTCTGACTGTTTTTTAGAGCCAATCTGTTTATGGCGATCCAGTTTTATTTTATCTTTTTTCGGGAAAACGGGTCGTGCAGTATCCATGTCTTCCTCAGCATGTATTTCTAAGACGGTTTCATCATTGTTGGTGGTGTTATCAGTTTCCATATCTGCGGTTAAAGTATTTTGCAGTTTAATATTTCTCAGACTTTCAGTATCTGAACGTGATGGAGTAATAGTTGGTGGTACGGTGACTGGGGTATTATTTGCTTGATCTTTTACTTGTTCTTTAGGGAACTCCTGTGGATTCGCTAGAACAGCCCGAGCCCAGTCGGAAATGAATGTAGCTGGTGGTATGGACACTTCAGTTTGGGTTCCTTCTGATTTGTATTTTTGTGTTGCAGCTGCATATGAGAGTTTCGGTACTGTGGGCAAAACTTGTTTCCTTGCTTCTTGATAAGTCACTTTGTTTTCTATTTTGTATTTCTGTATCTTCTTTCCAATTTTCCAGGTTTCACAAATTTTTGAGTAAGCTGGATGGCTACCATTACAGTTTGGACATACTGGTGTTTGTGCTGGGCAGTCTGTCTGAGTGTGTTCCTTGGATCCACAGTTGGGGCACACTGAAACCCCTCTACACACAGTTTGAGCATGGCCAAATTTTTGGCACTTGAAGCACCTGAGCGGATTTGGGATATAAGGTCGGATATGACAGTTTAGATATCCAGCCTTAACTGTAGCTGGAAGGATTGGCGTTGAAAAGGTCAGTATAACACTACGGGTCGGAACCAGTTCACCATCTTTTTTGATTTTAATTCGCTTTGCCTGTATAACTTTTTGATCTTGTAGCTCTTGGACTAACTCGTCTTCAGTAACATTTAACAAGTCCCACTCAGAGAGCACTCCTTTGGATGAGTTTAGGGTGGCATGTGGGGTTACTGTGACAGGAATATTCGCAAATTTTGAGATTCTTAGTAGGGCTTCAGAGTGCCTACTATTCATGGTCTCTATAAGTAGATCTCCGGAGCGGAGTCTTTTCGCCATTTTAGGTGGTCCGGCAGCATTCTCGAGACATTTCTGGATAAGAAATGGAGAAAGTGCACCTATTGGTTGACTTGTTTGGGAATGTATTATAAGAAACAGAGGTGATTCCTTTTTGGAAACTTCTGTTCTTTGTCTCTTAGGATGGGAGGTGTCAAAATCAGTTTGGTCTGTCCTTGGACAGGTTGAGGCACGAGGCTCAACAGATGGATAACTATCTTTGAGATCCATGTCAGCTCCTTTTAGCCCCTGGCAGAGAGCCTTTTCTGCCAAGGTTACCGGCCCCGCCACGGGGAGGCAGGAGCAGTGCCGCTAGAGTGACCAAGCGGTGTAAGTTAATTTGTTAGTTTAAGGAAAGAAAAAAGAAAGGTGGTTTTCCTTTCTGTAACTTACTTACAATTCGTAAGAGTAAGTTAACAATAAATAGCTTTAAACGTAAGAGAAACTTTCCAAATTAACAAGAACTGTCGCAGTAAGAAAACGCTTTGTAAATAGCTCAGAGAATCGCTCGATCACAATAACGCTTGGCACCCAGGGCCGAACTTGAACTGATCTAGTATGTAGAAAGTTCTGAACAAACATAGGAAGTTTGCCTCGTAGTCCGAGAAAGTAAGGGTCACTAAGTATACCATGCCGCCAGGTGGTATCAGAAGCTTTCTCTATATCTATTGAAACCGTTACTAGATGTTCATGATTGACAAAAGCATTACGAATAGAAAATTCAGCCTTGACCATAAGATCCAAGCAGGACCTATTTTGACGAAAGCCGTATTGACTATGGCTCATTAGCTGTTCCGACTCAGTGACCCAGACGAGTCTTCTGTGGATAATTTCTCAAGGAATTTGCTGAGGCAGCTTGAGAGAGATGTGGGTCTATAGCTGTGGGTTTCGATGGATCTTTTCCAGGCTTCAGGAATGCGAAAACTGTACAGTGATGCCAAGAAGCTGGAAAGACATTTTCTAAAAATATACGATTGTAAGAGACCAGAAGTAGGCTTGTTTGTTTGTTTGTTTTGGTGTTATTGGCGCATTAGCTACTAAGGCTATAATGCGCCAAGACCATGTCATTAATAAAAATTTAAACTTTCAGTGACCTAACTAGTTAGGTCACCATGTCAAAATATGGAGGAGCTCAGTACTGCTGCCGCCCGGATAAGAAAGAGAAAATGTCCCGGCCTACACATGATAGAACCCGAAATACTTAAAAAAGTAATAGAATATACACCACAACTTCTATTGACCCTGTTCAACAGATGCCTAGAGGTAGGGAAATTCCCAACAAAATGGAAAACGGCCAACGTCAAACTTATCATCAAGAGTCCGACTAAGAAATCAGAGTGCCCGAAATCCTACAGGCCCATCGCACTTCTTTCAG
The DNA here is from genome assembly GCF_048544385.1 of Mastigoproctus giganteus. Classification (NCBI taxonomy): domain Eukaryota; kingdom Metazoa; phylum Arthropoda; class Arachnida; order Uropygi; family Thelyphonidae; genus Mastigoproctus; species Mastigoproctus giganteus. The sequence continues at coordinate 94,750,631 of NC_143575.1, read as the reverse complement.
TAGTTAGCAAATTATTTGAAAGGCTACTGCACAAACGAATCCTTCAACACTACGAAGCAGCTGGCCTCCTAGCTGGCAATCAGTTTGGATTTAAACCGGGATCCTCCACAACAGAAGCTCTCAGAAACCTAACTAACAAAGTCAAAGAATGTGACAACAAATATTTCCTCGTAATAGCGATTGATTTTGCCGGGGCGTTCGACTCACTCTGGTGGCCGAGCGTCTTGGGCAGACTCAGGAAAGCTAAAGTACCCATCAACCTCTATAAAGTCATAGAAACCTATCTCTCACAAAGAAAAATTGAAATAAACACTCCATACAAAAAGATCGCAAGAACAGTACACAGATGATGTCCACAGGGGTCTGTATTGGGCCCACTTCTCTGGAACTTGGTATTTGATGAGTTCTTGAGAATGGACCTAGGCGCAGTGGGGGTGCAGGCCTTCGCAGATGACCTGATTTTGACAGTGCAAGCAAACTCCAGAGCCCAGTTGGAAATCCTAGCTAATCAAGCCCTGCAGATATTCCAACAGTGGGCCAAGAAGAATTTCTTAACAATTTCACCGACAAAGACATTGTCGGCGCTGCTCAAAGGAACCCTGCAACTGAGACGACCACACCAGATTAAGATTGATGGGACAACTATCAAGTTTGCTAGTCAACTAAAACACCTGGGTGTCATACTAGACAATAACTTATCCTTCCAACCACATCTCAAATTCCTAAGACAAAAGATCAGAAACTACTCTGCCATGGTAGCTAGGGTCACAAGGCGAGACTGGGGTCTCAAAAAACGTACCCTAGCCTTATACTACAAGACAACCTTCCTCCCAATAATTACATACGCTTCAGCAATCTGGTATGACAAAACTGCCTTGGTCGTAAATAAGAGAACCCTGGATGCAATTCAACGCACCATCCTCCTCACTACTACCCGCGCCTGCAGAACGGTGAGTAACCCAGCGCTTCAGGTGATAGCAGCAGTACTTCCACTTGATCTTGAAATCGAAAGAACAGGACTCCTCTACTACTTATCTAAGGGAATAACCACCACTTTCCTGGAATTTACAATAGACCCAACAAACAACCATAAGGCAGAAAAGATCCGGCTTCAGTCTCACCTGCTGCAGGTGTGGCAGGACAGGTGGGCAGAAACAACCAAAGGAGCAATCACCCACAAGTTCTTACCGCAACTTGAAAAAATCTATCCAAAATCGCCTACTTGGTTCTTTCCGGGGTTGCAAACAACATACTTGCTAACTGGACACGGCCCCTTTAACGCAAAGCTAATGTACTTCGCCCTTGTAGAGGATTGGTTTGGTTTGGTTTGGGATTTATTGGCGCATCAGCAACTGAGGCTATAATGCGCCAAATACCGGTCATATATAAAAAGTGAAAATATTCAGTGACCTAAGTAGTTAGGCCACCATGTCAAGATATAAAAGGAGTAAAAGTACAAAACATATGAGCAAAGGAATGCCAAATGAATTTTAAATTCGATTAAAAAGGTTTACTGATTTTAAAAAGTTAAAAACAGCAGACACATTGTCATTGTCGGATAAAATCTGACTGAGTGTATAAGGCTCAGCCAGAGGACTAAAAGCGGTAAAATAAAAATCACGTTCGTGTCTAAAACGTGGACACTCGGTTAAAATGTGGCGTATACTTAAATAGGTGTCACAATTCTCACACATAGGACAGTCATCTGCCCTCAGCAAAAAAAAAAGCATGTGTAAGATGACTGTGTCCTATGCGGAGCCGAGCTAATACAACTTCCTCTCTGCGATTCCTGCGCAGACTAGACTGCCAATGTCCGATTACAGGCTTTATCTGATAGAGCTTGTTTGTGACTTGCTCATGCCAGGATTGTTGCCATTGGGACAGTAATTTATCGTGTATTAACTGCCTGTAGTCTGTATAGGGGACTAACAGGCAATAACTGTTTTGGGGTTCGGGTGACCTGGCCGCAGCATCTGCCAGTTCATTTCCCACTATCCCAATGTGGCTTGGACTCCAGCAGAAACGAATGTCAAATGAACACTCAAACAAGGAATGCAACGTCTGCTGAATCCGGGTCACAAATGGATGAGGATTATACCTCCTACCCGATAAAGCTTGCAGTGAACTTAGAGAATCAGTGTACACCATACACTTTTGGTACCTATGGGTTTTAATGTGGTCCAAGGCTAACTCTATAGCATACAACTCAGCTGTATATATGCTGCATTGTTGGGGAATCTTTCCAGATATAGAAAGACCTGGAAAGATAGCAGCAGATCCAACAGACAACTCCGACTTCGAGCCATCAGTGAAGATAGGCAAGAAGTCGGAATATTCGGTCCGGTGGGCAGCGTAGAGTTGGTGGTAGACAGAAGATGGAGTTGTGGACTTTTCCCAATTTTTAAGGGAGAAGTCGCATGATGGAATGCGAGCATGCCAGGGTGGAAGTGATTGCCTTGGTGACTGGGCAACATTGTCTACCGTGATGTCGAGCTCTGAGCAGATCTTGGACACGGATACCAAAAGGCCGATTGGCAGTCTGACGAGTGTTATATAAGTTTTCCCATTGTGGCTTGAAAACGGACGTCCACGTAGGGTTGTCTGGCAGGGATTTTAATTTAACAGTATATTTTAAAGACAATTGCTTTTGTCGCAATGACAGTGGTGGTTCAGATGCTTCAACATATAAACTATGGACAGGGGATGTTCTAAATGCTCCAGTAGCAATTCGGATGGCTTGGTGGTGGACTGGGTCCAGCCATCTAAGTACGCTGTTTCTAGCCGATGTGTACACTTGGGACCCATAGTCTAGTTTAGATCGGACAAGTGCACGATAGAGGCTGAGCAAAGTGGAGCGGTCTGCTCCCCATTTATTGGAGGAAATAGAGCGTAGGAGATTCAGCCCTCTTGTGCACCTTGTCCGAAGTTGACGAATGTAAGGTAAAAATGTCAACTTCTTGTCGAAAATGAGCCCCAAGAATTTTGTCTCAGGTGCTACTGGAATGATGTCTTGTCCGAGTTTAAGTTCTGGTTCAGGGTGAAGGTTCCGTTTGCGACAAAAGTGTACGCAAACGGTCTTCTGTGGCGAGAACCTAAAACCATTAGTCACTGCCCAAGAGTTGACGTGGTCTATGGCATGCTGCAATTGTCTTTCGATGACCCTCATATTGCATGACTGCAAAAAAGATGCTAAAGTCATCTACAAAGAGGGCACTGTTTACGGTAGGAGGAAGTTGTTCGGTTATAGAGTTAACTTTGATGGCAAAAAGCGTAACGCTTAAAACTGATCCCTGTGGAACTCCCTCTTCTTGGCAGAATGGTCGGGAGAGGGTGGATCCCACACGAACTTGGAAAGACCGGTCTTTAAGGAAGTTTTTGATAAAGAGGGCAATGTGTCCTCTAAGACCAAAGTTATATATATCTTTTAAAATTCCATATCTCCAAGCCGTGTCATACTTTTTCCATATCAAAGAAAACTGACACCTGGTGCTCACGTTTTAGGAAAGCATCACGTATAGATGTTTCCAAGCGGATTAAATGGTCAAGTGTTGACCGATTCCTTCGGAAGCCACACTGTATCCTGGAAAGGAGGTCATTAGCTTCTAAATACCACAAGAGACGAGCATTGATCATTCTTTCCAGGATCTTGCACAAGCAGCTCGTCAGAGCAATAGGACGGTAATTGTTTGGTGTTTTTGGATCCTTTCCTGGTTTCGGAAAGGGAAGGATAGTTGCCACATGCCACGAGTCCGGAAATGTCTCTTCAATATAGATTCTATTATAGAGACAGAGCAAACGATCCATGGATTCCATTGAAAGATGTTTAATCATCTCATAATGGATGTCGTCTGGCCCAACAGCACTCGCCTTGGAGAGTAAGAGTGCTGCTTTCAGCTCCCACTGTGTAAAGGGCTGATTGTATTCCTCGCGATTGTTAGAGGACAGCTTTAGGTGATGTTTTTCTGCTCTCTGCTTGTGTGCGAGGAACTCTGGGGGGTAAGATGTTTCTGAAGACACTTTAGCAAATGTCTCCCCTAGAGTATTTGCAATTGCAGTTAGATCTGCAATTGTACATCCATTATGTTCCAGGATCGATGAAGGGTGTGAGTTGTATTTGCCCTTCATTTTCCGAACTTTGTCCCAGATGGCTTTGGGATTGGCGGCCCTTGTAAAGGAAGATGTAAATTTGATCCAAGATTCCTTTTGGCTCTGACGTCTAATGTACCGTGCTTTGGCACGTGCACGTTTAAAGGCTATTAAATTATCTGTGGTGGGGTAACGGCGGAAAAATCCCCATGCTTTGTTTTGAGCCTTCCTAGCCGCTGTGCATTCTCCATTCCACCATGGTTTTGGAAAACGTGGAAATTTCCTGGGAATTGCAACTGCTGCTGCCTGGGCTATACTTTCTGTGACGTTTTTAACTGCCTCATTAATTGACTCCTGGCTGACTATGGTGGTATTAAACGTTGCCAGATGACGAAAGGCATTCCAGTCGGCATGATCGATCTTCCAACGTGGTATCCTCGACTGGTGACATTGTCTCCCATTTGAAATGGTGGATAACACGGGGAAGTGATCACTACCATAAAGGTTATCTTCAACCTCCCATGTACTCAGAGGCAGGAGGGAAGAGGAGCAGATGGAAAGATCAATAGCAGTAAATGTACGGGTAGCCGTGTGGAAAAAGGTGTTAGATCCCACATTTAGAAGGGCCAGATCATTGTTTTCAAGCAATCGCTCGATAATCCGACCCCTTCTGTTGATGTCAGAACTACCCCACAGCGGATTATGTCCATTAAAATCCCCTAATAATAGGAAAGGGGGTGGCAGTTGCTTAATGAGATCATCAAGGTCTGCCTGGGCGGTGTCGTTCCCAGGTGGCAAATAAATGGAGCAAACAGTTAGTAGGAACCCTACTGTAAGACGAACTGCTACAGCCTCTAGATTAGTGGTAAGAATCACAGCTTGAAAGGGGGTGTGGTTACCCACAAGGATAGCAACTCCTCCGTGGGCAGGTCCATCCCCAGCTCTGTCTCTGCGAATAACTGAGCAGTTACGTAAGTAAGGATCTTCATTTGCCGTTAAATATGTCTCCTGTAAGCAAAAGCAAGTTGGTTCATGCTTACTCAGGAGGGCCTTGATGTCATCTCTATTTCTACGAAATCCACGGCAATTCCATTGGAGAAATTTAAATGTACCCATTATTTTGATTTACTGGGTCCGTCTGGTGGCTTCCGAAGGGCTGAGGGCTTCATTTTCTCAGTCCTGGGTTTATCTCTCTTTGGAAAGACTGGACGTTGGCCTGTATCCATTTCTTCTTCGTCTTTCGCAAAGAGTTCCAGGACAGGGTCGTCCTGTACCTCCTTATTTTCGACATCCATTGTCTCTTGAATTGTAGATGTCTGCTCCCCTTTCTTCTTGGTTTCTTTAGTACTCTGTTTTGGAAGTGGTGGAGCACTAGGAGGTACGGATATAGCAGTGGCGGCTGACTGTGATTTTTGGGTGGGCTTTTCGGAACTTAATAAATAGCGCGCAATGGGGGTAAAAGACTCCCTTGGTGGAATACTCATATCAGTCTGAGTACCAATGGTACTTTTCCCAGAAGCTTTCTGGGCATATGAGGGCTTGGCGCTATTTATAGGTTGGATGCGTCTTCTGGCCTCCTGATAGGAGATGTTTAGCTCTGTTTTTAGTTTCTGAATTTCCTTCTCCTCTTTCCACCGCTGGCATGCTCGAGAGTATGCAGGGTGTTCCCCTTGGCAGTTTGTACAACTTGGCTTAGAAGCTAAACATTCCTTGCTCTCATGGTCTTTAGAACCACAGCGAGCACAGGCGGGGTTGCCACGACAAGCTGTTTGAGAGTGGCCATAATTTTGGCATTTAAAGCACCTCAGTGGGTTGGGGATATAAACCCTCACTGGGCAGTTTAAATAGCCTGCTTTTATGGAACTTGGAGGCCGTGGGGTGTTAAACGTTACGATGAGAACTCGGGTAGGGACGAGATTCCCATCCTTCCGCATCGATATTCTTTTGACAGCCGTCACTCCTTGCTCTTTAAGTTCAGAGCAGATCTCTTCTTCAGAAACATGAAGAAGATCCCACTCTGATATGACACCGCGTGAGAAATTCAAGGTTTTATGGGGAGTAACGATGATCGGTAATCCCCCTAAAGATGGGGCTTTCAGTAGTTGCTGTGCATGTTTTTGGCTTGCAGCCTCAACTAAAATGTCTCCAGATCGTAGCCTTTTGACAGATTTTGGGGATCCTGTCAACCCTTCTAATCTTTTCTGGATGAAAAAGGGTGACATTTTCCCGAGTGCCTGCTCTCCGGTGGAATGGAGAATGAGGAAAAGCGGTGTGACAGATGGTGGTGTATCCTCAGTTCTGGCTCTTTTTGCACAAGTATTTTCTGTGGTTTCGTCTCGGTTAGGTAGGGGCCTTGTTGGGGCCCCAGAAGAAATAGAATTTAAATTACTCATAAGAGTAAAGAAAAAGTGTCTGATGCCTAAGTACTTCACCCACCACGGAGCCCTACGAGGGGGCGCCCACTCGTGAACTAGCAGGTACTGCGTACACGAATGGGACGCCGAGTTCGCTTAGAACACCATACCCACGTTTCCAATAGGTCTTTATCCCGTCCCAGGACCAAAGGGAGGGAGACTTATTGGAACGCAGTTGACCCTAGCAGTGTAATACCACCCGCCGATTGATCCCAGTCGGGCTGGTCCGGGACCACCCGTCTCGTCGAAGCAGGGGCCAAAGTGGTGTATTAAGGCTGGGCCCCTCAACCACCAGGATCCCCCTTTCCGCTTCCACGGGTCGCGGCGCACGGCTGCACACGCCGGATTCCAAAGATGTAACCCTGGAACCAAGGTATGGGCGTTAGATCCCAGTGATGCTAGTCTGGAAGTCCAGCAGCGTCACTGGGAGGTCCCCTCACCACGTACAGGTGCCCACGTCGAGGGGCCTTGTAGAGGACCCATGCTGTACATGTGGAGAGATCGAAACCTGGGAACACCTCATGTACGACTGTCCGCAATACGAGGATCTTAGGTGCATTCTAATCACGAGTATAAGATATCTCCCCAGAGGGCAAGAGTTTCATCTATTGGATTCAGAGGAGGAATACAGAGCCCTGACCAACTTCGCTCAAGAACTCTTCTCAAGAAGGAGAACCCTATATGCAATACACCAGGAGTGAAAGGCGACCAGCCAGATAACAAAAAAAAACACCCTTTAGGACACACCCCAGAATGAAAATTATGTGGAAGCTACTAACTGTCTACCAAGAAACCCTGCCTATGTACCAACAAATATGAGACCTAAATGAGACTGACAAATATACTGAATGAAGATAGAGAACCAAAACAAAGACATTCAACTTGGACGGGACACTGTCCCACGAGTGACTCTACTACCGGACTTATGACTACACTACGACTGATGCAGCCTCACTGCCATGTAGCCAAATGGCGATCTCTACCAGCTCCCTTGCCTGGTACCTTTTTTTCCCCTATCCCTGGCAGGGGGGAGGAGGAAATGGTCTTCCTGTTTCCTCCCTCTCCTACCACTCCACATATTTCGCCTGGTGAGGCATGGGCATGCCTTACTGACCATCTGGGGTTGCCTTCCCTATCGACCCCATACTTCTGTCTTTCCCCCCAGTCTTCAGTCTCTTCCCCCTACTCTGACTAATACGGCAGCGTAAACCCTACATAACTAATCAAAATTAACGATTTCTAAACTGAAAACTGAACCACATTAACCCCTTCTGGCTTTTCTAAACTTAAGTGCCCCCGTTTTCTTTTTTTTTTTTTTTTTTTTTTAGGTCCTAGCCACCGAAATCTCAGGAAATTAGGTGGCAGTTGTTGTTGTTGTTGTTGTTGTTTGGGGTTTAACGGCGCAAGAGCAACTTCGGCTATATTGCGCCTGTTCAAGTTTTGTTATTTCCTGTTACATTGTTACTGCTTTAACATATTAGATATGATTAGTTAAGTTTATTAAGCTGAGGTATGATAAGAGTTCACTGAGGTTTGAGTTTTCTCCCATAATGAGTTCAAGGCTTAATGGCTCATTTGAATGCGATTTGAATGCTGATTGGCGGGCAATTTGGTATCGTGGACATTCTATGATGATGTGCTTCACTGTTAGTGTGGTCAGACACTGAGAGCATTGTGGAGGATCGTCTTTCATTAGGAGGTAAGAGTGTGTTAAATATGTGTGCCCGATGCGAAGCCGGGCGAGGATAACCTCTTCATGTCTGTTTGACCGAAAACTTGATTTCCAGGATTTCTGCTCTTGTTTAATTTGGTATAATTTATTGTTTGTTTGAGATTTCCAGGTCTGCGTCCATATATTTTCAGAGGCTTTTCGATTGATGTTTTTAAAGTCATTGAGCGGTATTTTATGCAAGTGAGAATTTTTGTTAGAAGGATGTTTTGCAGCATCATCCGCACGTTCATTGCCGAGTATTCCAGAATGTCCAGGAATCCAAGTGAATCTGACTCTTTGTTTGTTTTCCCGAAGGTGTAATAGGGAGGAAAGAATTTTTCTTACATACGGATGAGATGGATGATCCTCTGTCTGTAAAGCATATATTGCACTTAATGAGTCTGTGAAAATAATACTTTTTACGAGGGAAGTTTTGGCAATGTGATCTAGGGCGAGACTTATTGCAAACAATTCGGCACTAAAGATACTGCACTCTATTGGAAGAGACTGTGAGATTATGTTGTTTGGCAATGCAACAGCAGCACCAACGTGTGTGGCCGTCTTGGATCCATCAGTATACAGATGAGAATAGTCAGAGTATTGCGTTACATAAGAGGAATGAAGCTGTTTTATATGTTGACTTGGGATATTGCTCTGTTTCCATTTTATGAGGAACATGTCACAGTCAATTGAACTGATTTTCCACGGTGGAACGGCTGTGGGGGTATCTTGGTAGATTTTATCCATACTTAAGTTCAATTGTGAGAGTATTTCTTTTAGTCGGATACCTGCAGGTTTGCAGATATGAGGTTTGTTCGTATATAAATTTTCCCATTTCGGTTTATACAAGTATTGCCATGTTGGATGTCCAGGAAGGCTTTGAACTTTCGCAGCATAGTTCATAAGAAGAACTTGTCTACGAAGACTGAGTGGGAGTTCATGGATCTCTGTGTATAGGCTATACACAGGTGAGGTACGGAAGGCTCCTGAAATAACACGTAATGCATTGTGATGAATTGGATCTAACCAGTTTAACACACTTTTCCTAGCTGAGGAGTAAATGGGAGAACCATAATCTAATTTAGATCTTATCATTGCACGATAAACATGCAAAAGTGAATAACGATCAGCTCCCCATGTCATGGCTGATACAGCTCGTAGAATGTTTAATTTCTTTAAGCACATTGTACGTAGATATTTTATGTGTTCTAGGAAATTTAATTTTTGATCCATGATTAGTTCTAGTAGCCGGATACTCTGTTTCAGTGGAATTTGTTGATTGCTTATCCTGAGTTCTGGATCAGGATGCATCTTTCGTTTTCTGCAGAAGTGTATTGCCGCTGTCTTTTGTACTGAGATTCGATATCCATTATAGATGGACCAGGATTCTATTTTGTTAATAGCACATTGGAGCTGCCTCTCGATTGTCCGCATATTCTGTGAGTGACATGATATTGTGAGGTCGTCGGCATATAGGTAGGTTTCAACTGTTGCTGGAATAACTTCTGTTACAGGGTTTATTTTGATAGCGAAAAGGGTTGCACTGAGGACTGAGCCTTGGGGGACCCCCTGTTCTTGATTGTATATTAGAGACAGAATATGATGATAACGGACTTGAAAAGTTCTTTTAGTCATGAAATTCTGAAGGAACTTTGGTAGATGGCCTCGAAGACCTAATTTGTACAATTCATGAAGGATACCATATCTCCACGTAGTATCGAACGCCTTTTCAATATCAAGGCATATCATTACAAGGTGTTCGTTTCGGAGAAAGGCATTGCGAATATTTGATTCAGCTTTTGTCATTATGTCTATTGTTGATCTATTTTTCCGGAACCCATACTGACTAGGACTCAGGAGGTTATGGAAGTCAAGAAACCATGTTAACCGATCATTCACCATTTTTTCTAAAATTTTACCTAGACAGCTAGTGAGCGCGATGGGACGATAATTATATGGATTTGAATGGTCCTTCCCAGGTTTTGGAAAGGCCAGTACAAACGAATGTCGCCAAGAGTCTGGATATGTATCCTCAAGGTATATCCTATTATACAGCAGTAACAGCATGCATAAAGAGTTTTTAGGGAGGTGTTTGATCATTTGATAGTGGATTCCATCCGGACCTGCTGCGCTTTCTTTAGATTTGGCTAGGGCTTTATGTAATTCATTTATAGTGAAGGATTGATTGTATGAAATCTCATGAGCTGCATGGAAATTGATTTTGTATTTTTCGATTTGAGCTTTATATGTTTGAAAGATTGGTCTGTATGACGTTGTTGCTGACAATTCCTCAAACGTTTCTCCTAGTAGATTTGCAATTTTTTCTGGTTCAGTTATGTCATGACCTTTCCAGCTTATGATCGGTTTAGGGACGGTTGTATATTTGCCTGAAATTTGTCTAATTTTATTCCATATTATTCTGCTGTCCGTATTTCTATTAATTTTGCTTGCAAAGGATATCCAGGATTCTTTCTGAGATTTCCGGCGTATATAGCGTGCTTTTGCTCTGGCTTTCTTATATTTTATGAGATTGGTGGTGGTGGGATACTTTCTGAATTGATTCCAAGCCTTATTTTTTTCTTTCTTTGCTTCCAAGCATTCTTCATTCCACCACGACTTATAATGTTTATGAGACTGGTTAGCTGTCTTTGGTATTGCAATGTTTGCTGCAGAAATTATTTGATTTGTGATGTGAGTAACAGCATTATTGATATCAGTATGTCTTATGATTTTCTCATCTAGAGAAGCAGCATATTGGTATTTTTCCCAGTTTGCTTTGCAAAATTTCCATTTTATACCTCTTATAGGTTGCTGTACATCATTTGCTAGTAGGTGACAAACAACTGGGTAATGATCACTGCTATAAGGATCATCGGAAACAGACCAGTCAAGGAGAGGAAAGAGAGCTGGGGAACAGATGGTGAGATCAATTGCAGAGGTAGTCCCTGTTGGTAAGTGGACATGGGTGTGAGTACCTGTGTTTAAGAGTGTTAGGTTCCTATTATTTATAAGTTTTTCAATCATCTGTCCTCTTTTGTCTGTATGAAGTGATCCCCAGATGATATGATGCCCATTAAGGTCCCCCATCAAACAAAAAGGAGATGGTAATTGTTCAATTAGATCCTCAAATTCTTGCAGTGAATACGCATGATTAGGTGGAAGGTAGAGCGAAATCATAGTCAAGGTAATTCCAGTCACGATGCGTACCGCGACTGCTTCAAGGGGTGTTTGTAGCTGAATATGCTTGGATGGAACATTAGAGTCAACAAGAATGGCGACTCCTCCATGACCTGTATTGGTTTTTCGATCTTGCCTATATACATTGTAGTTCTTGATTGAAATACTTATGTGCTGAGTTAGGTTTGTTTCTTGCAAACAGATACTTGCAGGAGCATATACGGAAATTAGATCTTTGATATCGCTTAAATTACTTCGAATGCCACGACAATTCCATTGTAGAAGTGTACGCATTATTTGGGTTTAGTACTTGATTCAGATGACTTACGATGAGTTGCTTGTTTTAATCGATCTGTTTTGATTTTTTCTTTTCTGGGGAAGCTGGGTCGGCAACCACTGTCCATGTCATCATTTGCGTAAAGTTCCAGAACTGGTTCATCTTCTTTCTCCTTTTCATCAATTTCCATAGTGTCAGTATTTTTTTGTGTTTTTTCAACAGGTTTGGTGGAATTTGTACTGCTTGTTGGTGTTGGATCTTCAGCATCTGGTGGGATTACAATGGGTGTATTAATTGCCTGATCTACTTTTTGTTTTGTTTGTATAAGAATGTTACGTGCCCAATCTGCTATTGAGATGTTAGGCGGGATTGTGATGTCAGTCTGTATTGCAATTACCTTTGTTTTCTGTACTGTAGTTGCTGCTGTTGCTGCTGCTGCTGCATATGATCTCACTGCTGGAAATAGTGGTATCTGCTTTTTGGCTTCTTGATATGTTACCTTATGTTCAGTTTTATATTTTTGAACTTGCTTTTCTCTTTTCCATATATTACAGTCTCTGGAATAGGCAGGGTGGTCTCCTTTGCAGTTTGGGCAGCAAGGAGACTGTGTATTGCATTCTTTACAGGTATGTTCTTTTGAGCCACAAGTGGCACAAATAGCTTGTCCTCTGCATACTGTTTGGGAATGGCCATATTTTTGACACTTGAAGCATCTTATCGGATTGGGGATATATGGCTTTACCTGGCAATTCAGGTACCCGGCTTTGACTGATGATGGTAGAGTTGGAGTACTGAAAGTAAGTATGATGGTGCGAGTTGGAACGAGGTTTCCATCCTTTTTAATAAGGATTCTTTTGGCATGTATGACATTCTGGTTTTGTAGCTCTTGTACGATTTCTTCTTCAGAGCTATTTAGGAGGTCCCATTCCACGATAACCCCTTTAGATGAATTTAAAGTGGCATGTGGAGTGACTTTGATGGGAATCCCTCCAAAAGTTTTGGTTTCAAGAAGAAGCTCAGAATGTCGATGATTTGACGTTTCTATCAGAAGGTCGCCTGATTTCAAGCGGCGAACCATTTTCGGTGGACCAGCTATATGTTCTAGACACCTCTGTATAACAAAGGGAGAAAGTTTACAAACTGGTTGGTCTGATAGTGAATGAACAATTAGAAAGAGTGGCGAGATGGTGTGGGTCACATCTTTCTTTTGTCTTTTGGCAGTAGATGGATTAGGATCATCTTGCTGCCGATTGTGATCAGTTTGATCCATAATTCCAGGAGAAGCCTGGTTTGTCAAGTCCATTGTTGCTCCTTTTAGCCCTGAAAGGATTATTTTTCCTTTCAGGTTTCCGGCCCCACCACGGGGAGGCAGGAGCAGTGCCACCTAGTGACCAAGCGGCTGGCGGATTAGTTTGTTAGTGAAAAAATGGATAAATATCCTAAAAAAGAAAGGTGATTTTCCTTCCTGGGTTCTACTTAAAATCTGCTAAGTGAAGAACCACTTACAATGAACTGAGAATAAGAGCGGCTAGAAATGAAAGAGAACAAAATCACTTGGAAGGATCACTTTAGAATTCGCTTAAGAAAATCGCTTGGTCCCTATCGCTTGGCACTTGGGGCCTAGGTGGCAGGACCTGCCAGAGTGCATATAAGCTACTGGGTTCCTGGTCTGCCTCCACGGGGCGTAAGTGGGGCAACGTTGGGCCCCAATTGGGGTTTAGCGGCTAAACGACCAGAAGAACAACGGTACACGACACTAAACGATCCAAGATCCACACACTTTTAAATCTCTGGCATTTACAGCGTACTGTAACACACCACAATGTAAACTACGCGGAGATGGGGGAAACCCCTGGTGCCGCTGGACCCTAAACACACTTACACTTACATGTCAAAATAAACAATAACAAAAGTATAAAAGATAAATCAATAGAAAAAAAACAATAAAATGTAAATTTTATATAGCAGTAAAAATGTTTATTGATTTTAAAAAGCTGAAAACAGCAGACACATGGTCATTGTCAGATAATATCTGACTGAGTGTATAAGGCTCAGCCAGATGACTAAAAACGGTAAAGTATAAATCACGTTCGTGTCTAAAACGTGGACATATGGTTAAAATGTGATGAATAGATAAAATGGTGTCGCATTGCTCGCACATAGGACAGCCATCTGCCCTCAGCAGAAAAGAATGTGTAAGATGACTGTGTCCTATGCGGAGACGAGCTAGAACAACTTCCTCCTTACGAACCCTGCGCAGACTAGACTGCCACGGTTCAATTACAGGCTTTATACAATATAATTTATTCGCAGTCTGTCTATTCCACGAGTCCTGCCATTGGGAGTGTATGTTTTGATGTATTATTTGCCTGTAGTCTGTATAGGGGACTAACAGGCAACGGTTATTATTGCGAATTGCTGATTTGGCTGCGGCGTCAGCCAAATCATTTCCCCTAATCCCAATGTGGCTCGGAATCCAGCAGAAGCGGATATCATATTCACGTTCATGGAGAACGTGAATCTTCTGCTGAATGCTAGACAGAACTGCAGGAGTATTATACCTCACAGATATTAAAGCCTGTAACACACTGAGAGCGTCGGAATATAAAATGAACCGTTGGTGTTGGCATTCACTAATGTGATCCAAGGCTAACTCTATGGCATGCAGCTCTGCAGTAAAGATACTGCATTCAGAGGGAATCTGCTCCGATGTAGTGCTGTCTGTAAAGACAGCAGCAGATCCCACATATGATTCTGACTTCGAACCGTCTGTGTTGTTGTTGTTTGTTAGATTTATTGGTGCATCAGCAACTTAGGCTATAATGCACTAATTACTGTCTGATATTTCCTTCGTTTTTCTTACAGGAGATAGCAGTTCAGATAAGGTGATATTTATGAATAAATTTTAGAAAAAGAAAAATGTCATCTATGTTCTCTCGATCTCCTAGGAAAAAGAAAAATGTCATCTATGTTCTCTCGATCTCCTAGGACACACTGCAGTGTTAAATGATTGTAATCATGGAAATTAGAGGAAAAAGCTGTTTTCGGTTCTTTTTGATATTGCGGGCATTCGATGATGATATGCTTTACTGTTAGTGGGCATAAACAATTACTGCATTGTGGAGGGTCACTATTTGTTAGTAGATAGCTATGAGTGAGGAAAGTATGACCAATGCGTAATCTGGCTAAAATAGTTTCTTCCTTTCTGTTTCGTCTCATGCTGGATTGCCACTGTTTAGGTTCTCTCTTGATTTCAAAAAGTTTATTATTTTTCTGATCTTTCCACAAGCGTGTCCACACTTCTTTATATGTCTGTTTGATAAAGGACTTTTGATCAATATATGGAGTCCTGAAATTTGATGGTATCTCATTTGTAACAATTTTAGCAGCTAAATCTGCCTGCTCGTTTCCTACGATTCCAACGTGTCCAGGGATCCAGCAAAATATTACGATCTGTCCACGTCCATGAAGTGCTAATAACTGTGCTAAAATGTTCTGTATCAGAGGATGACTAGGGAAGGATTTACAGTGTAGAGCATTAACAGCACTCAACGAGTCCGTATAAATGATGGATTTAGCGTACGAGGCTTCTTTTATATTCTCTAGGGCTAGTAGAATACCATATAACTCTGAGGTATAATTACTGCATTCTGGTGGGAGCTGTCTGGAGATGGTGGCATTTGGTAGTACTACAGCTGTGCCAACTTTATTACCAGTTTTGGATCCATCTGTGTATAGCTGAATGAAGCTGCTAAACTCTGTAGAGTGAGCCATATGTATTTGTCTAATGTTGATATCGGAGAAGCTATTCTTTCCCCATTGCTGAAAATGTCTATCAATATTTACCGGAGCCATGGAAAGCCATGGCTGCGTTTCCATGCTAGTATCCTGGAGGGTGTTAGAAAACTTCAGGCCCCAGCTTGTGATCAAAGCTTCAAGCCTAATGCCAGATGGTTTGTTGTAACGCCGTTTAGTTTGATAGATTTCTCTCCATTTTGGCGTGAAGAGGTATTGCCACATGGGATGATGTGGGAGACTGCTGATTTTGGCTGCATAATTTAGTAGTAGAGTTTCACGCCTAAGGTGTAACGGTGGTTCATAGGCTTCGGTATACAGGCTTAAGATTGGTGATGTGCGAAAAGCCCCCAGTGCAACTCTTAATGCACTGTGATGTACGGGGTCAAGCCATTTCAATACACTTGGCCTGGCTGAGTCATATGCAGGAGACCCATAGTCTAACCGGGATCTGATTAGTGAGCGGTATAGATGTAACAGCACGTAACGATCTGCACCCCATGACATAGAAGAAATTACTCTGAGAAGATTTAGTTTTCTAAGACAACTTGTACGAATATGTTTTATATGTTCCAGGAAGTTTAATTTTTTATCAAATATTACACCAAGAAATCTAATACTAGGTTGGAAGGTAATGCAATGAGAATCCAATTGAAGGTCTGGATCCGGATGTAAAGAACGTTTGTGACAGAAGTGTACAGCAGTCGTTTTTGGTTTAGAAAGCCGATATCCATTATTTTTGGCCCAAGAGACTATTTTGTTAATGGTGCTTTGTAGTTGTCTTTCAATAAGTCTCATATTTTGAGAATGACATGACATGGCAAGATCGTCAGCGTACAAGTATGCGTCAACTGTGTTAGGTATGCACTTGGTAATAGAATCAATCCTAATGGCAAAGAGTGTGGCGCTCAACACTGATCCTTGGGGAACTCCCTCTTCTTGTATATATGCTCGAGATAATGAAGAGTGGAAACGGACTTGAAAGGATCTATTGCCTAGAAAGTTCTTAATAAATTTTGGGAGATGACCCCGAAGTCCAAATTTATGCAAGTCCTGAATAATCCCATATCGCCAAGTTGTATCGAAGGCCTTTTCGATGTCAACACATACCATAACTAGGTGTTCATTTCTCAAGAACGCATTCCGGATATTTGTTTCGGCCTTGATAATGAGATCAAGCGTACATCTTTTTCTCCGGAAACCATACTGACTTGGGCTTAAAATGTTTTGAGTCTCTAATAACCATGTCAGTCTGGCGTTAATTATTTTTTCCAATGTTTTTCCCAGACAACTGGTTAGAGAAATAGGACGGTAATTTTTGGGATCTGTGTGGTCTTTTCCCGGTTTCGGGAAAGCTAGCACATAAGAATGGCACCAGCTAGCAGGATAATACTCCTCTAAGAAAATTCTGTTATACAGTTGTAAGAGTACAGTTAATGATTCCTCACTTAGATGACAGATCATCGTGTAATAAATCCCGTCAGGACCTGGAGCACTGTTTTTCACTCGTGCAAGTGCATTACGCAATTCATTCATGGTCAGAGGCAGATTATAAGAATGAAGGATGGCAGTATTAAAATTTAGTTTGTATTTTTCTGTCTGTGATTTTAGCAATTGGAATGCAGGTTCATATGTGGCAACAGCTGAAAGCGTTTCAAACGTAGTACCTAAGGCATTGGCAATTTCTGTAGGTTCAGAGATTTCTTTCCCTTTCACAAGTAGAATAGGAGAAGTTGTCTGTGAGTATTTACCATTAATTCTTTTGATTTTTTTCCATATTGTAGAAGTATCCGTGGATCTGTTTATGGTGGAGGCATAATGCGCCCATGCTTCTTTTTTACTCTCCCGTCTTATGTGACGAGCTTTAGCTCTGACTCTCTTAAACTGTAGGAGGTTAGCTGTGGTTGGATGTTTTCGAAAAATATTCCAATATTTGTTCCTTTCTTTTTTAGCACTGTTGCATGCTTCGTTCCACCACATTTTTGGATGAAGCCGGATTTTGGATGATGATTTTGGTATAGCAGTCTCGGATGCTTTCATTATTGTATCTGTAATGTAGCTTACTGCAGAGTCAATTGTGTGGGTTGCTATGAAGACAGCATCTAAGTGAGCTATTTCTTGGTATTTAATCCAGTTCGCCTTAGCAAATTTCCAGGTTGTCCTAATGTTACTCTGAGGAGTAGAACTTATACAGAAAGTACAGATGATAGGAAAGTGATCGCTACCGCGAGGGTTATTAGTAACGGTCCAGTCTATGAGAGGAAATATCACTGGAGAGCATATTGAAAGATCAATAGCAGAGGTTGAGCCAGATGGTAAATGCACGTATGTGTGAGCACCAGTGTTTAAAATTGTCAGGTTATGTTTGTCTAAAATTTTTTCAATTATCTGTCCTCTGGAGTCAAGATGTTGAGAACCCCATAGCGGGTGATGGCCATTCCAGTCACCCATAATACAAAAGGGAGCAGGTATTTGCATTACTAAATTATCTAAATCAGCAAAGGTGCATGTATGATTTGGTGATAGATACAATGAAACTAATGTTATTGTGATTCCGAAGGTGACACGGACAGCAATAGCCTCTAAAGATGTTTGCAGGGGGATAGGTCTAGAAGGCACCGAAGAGTTCACTATGAGTGCTACTCCTCCATGAGCTAAATTAGAAGAGTTTCTATCTTTTCTATGCATATTGTATTTCTTAATTTTCATAGATATTGCATTTGTGAGATTTGTCTCTTGAATGCATAGTGCAACAGGCTTGTATTCAGATAGGAGATCGTAAAAATCGTCAAAATTAGCACGGAGCCCACGACAATTCCATTGAATAATTGTATCCATTGTTTGGTTTTAGCTAGTGTCTGCTAACTTCCGTGAGGTAGTTTGCTTACGCCTGTCAATTTTTCCTTTATCCTTCTTTGAGAAGACTGGTCTGCTTGTGTCAATGTCACCTTCTGGATGAATTTCAAGAAATGTGTCATCTTCATCCACTTTTTCATCAGTGTCCATGGTATCAGATCTGAATGTGTGCGTATCAGTTCTTTCAGAGCTCTTAGTTTGTACTTTCGGTTGCTGATTAAGATTCTTATCTGGAGGTATTGTTACCGGAGTATTTACTTCTTGGGTTGCATATTTGGATGGAGATTGTTCTTTTAATGAAGTAAGTATTGATTTCGCCCAACCAGATATAGAGATATTTGGAGGGACGGAGCAGTCAGTCTGAGTTGATATTGTGCGTAGCTGTTGAGTAACTGAGGCGTATGTAGATGATTTAGTAGGGATTGCAAAGTGTTTATTTGCCTCTTGATATGACACTTTGTTCTCTATTTTATATCTCTGAATGTTCTTCTCCCTTTTCCATTGGATACATGTTGTTGTTGTTGTTTAAGGGTTTTAAGACACAAGGGCATCAATGGCCAAGATGTGTCTTTCCAAGTTTTTAATGTAAATCAAACATTTTTTTTTTTTTTTTTTTTAGATTTGTTTATCAAATCTGATTTGCCGAATAAAATTAAACAATTCACCTATATTAGCAGAGTTGTCTAAGATCTGTTGAAGAGTAACTTGATTCTGGTTATTGCATAAACTCTGAAAACAAAGCAATCTGGAATTTCTGAATCGAGGGCATACCAAAAGAATGTGTTTTACTGTAAGTTGAACTTGGCATTGAAAACAGAGTGGGGGATTTTTGTTTGCCAATAGATGAAAATGAGTAAGATGAGTATGGCCAATTCTCAATCTGGCAAGTATTACTTCTTCTCTGCGACTCTCTCTGATGCTTGAGTTCCATATTTCTGGATTAGGTTTTATTTCATGTAGTTTATTGTTGACTTCATTTTTCCATATTTGGGCCCATTCATTTTCACTTTCTCTAATAACGATTTGACTAAAATCAGTGTGTGGGACTAGCTTTGTTCTGTTTGGCAGTTCTGATGCTGACTTAGCTGCAATGTCTGCTTTTTCATTGCCTTCTATTCCGCAGTGTCCTGGGATCCAGCAAAGAGTTATTTCAGAGTGTTTCTTTTGACAAAGGTTGATTAAAAACTCAATTTCTTGTAGAAGAGGGTGACGAGAATGTCGTTTACCCTGTATGGCTGAAATAGCACTTAGTGAGTCCGAGTATATTAAAACAGAGAGGGATGACTGTTGACATATTTCACTTAATGCAAGCTGTATAGCATACAGTTCTGCAGATAGTATGCTGCACTCAACTGGAAGGGATTTTGAAATTACATGCGAAGGGAACACGGTTGCTGCACCTACATGTGATTGGGTTTTAGATCCATCTGTATAGATTATTAGTTTTCCAGTGTGTTGCGAAGTATGGTTGGCATGCAACTGTCGGATATTACATAGTGGAATGGTATTTTTTGGCCACTGAGCGAAGTAAAGATCAATGTTTATATGATGTCTATTCCATGGAGGTAAAGGCATATTTGCACTTTCCGCAATTTTATTGAGATCGAGTTTCCACTTTTTTATTAGTTCTTGAAGACGAATTCCAGCAGGTCTGGGTTCATTAGGTTTGGATTCATATAGTGTTTACCATAAAGGTTGGTTGAGATATACCCAACAAGGGTGAGTTGGAAAGCTTCTTATTTTGGCAGCGTATTGGCAGAGTAGGCGTTGTCTTCTAAGATAAAGCGGAGGGTCGTGTGCTTCTATATACAAGCTTTGAACTGGCGAGGTTCTGAAGGCGCCTAGTGCTGATCGAAGGGCACTGTGTTGAATGGTGTTCACGGACCGTAAGATGCTGTTTTTTGCTGATGCATATACTATGGCTCCATAGTCTAATCGTGACCGGATTAGAGAACGATATAAATTCAGCAATGACTGTCTGTCAGCACCCCAAGATGTTGAGGATACTGCACGAAGGATGTTTAGTTTCTGGAGGCACGTAGTTCGTAGATAGGTCACATGTTTACGGAAATTTAATTTGGTGTCTAAATTCAGACCCAATAATCTTATGCAGTCTGTCATCGGTATTTCTCTGCCTTTCAGTTTTAATACAGGTTCCGGATGAAGCGATCGCAGTTTACAGAAGTGTATTGCTGCTGTTTTCCCCTCGGTTAATTGATAGCCGTTGCTTTCTGTCCAAGTTTCAATTTTGTTTATTGCTATCTGTAGTTGTCTTTCAATGGTAGCCATATTCGATGATTGACAGGAAATAGCAAGATCATCTGCATACATATAAACTTCTACCGTGGCTGGGATGTCTCTTATAATGCTACTGGTACGTAATGCAAAGAGTGTGGCACTTAAAATCGATCCCTGAGGGACTCCTTCTTCCTGTGTGTGAATTTTGGACAGCTCATTCTGGAATCTTACTTGAAAGGTCCTGAGGTGAAGAAAATTCTGAATGAATCTAGGCAGGTTACCTCTCAGTCCAAGTTTGTATAAGTCTTGGAGGATTCCATATCTCCAGGTTGTATCGAATGCTTTGGTAATATCGAACGTTATCATTACCATGTGCTGTTTCTTAAGAAAAGCATTTCGAATATGAGCTTCAACCTTGATGTGGACATCAGTTGTACACCTGTTACGGCGGAAACCAAATTGATGGCATGATATAGCATTTTGATCTTCAACAATCCAGACAAGTCTCTTATGAACCATCTTTTCTATTATCTTTCCTAAACAGCTTGTCAAAGATATAGGACGATAACTATTGGGGGAGGAAGCATCTTTCCCAGCTTTCGTTATGGCTATTACAACTGACTGATGCCATGTATCAGGATAAACATTCTCCTCAAAGATTCTGTTGTAAAATTTCAGTAGTGAAGATTTCGAGTTTGAGTTGAGGTGTCGAATCATTATGTAGAAAATGCCATCTGGTCCAGCAGAACTATTTCTAGAATTCTGGAGAGCTTCATTAAGTTCATTCATTGTGAACGGAAGGTTATAAGAATGAGATTGTTTTGTAACAAAGTTAATTTTATATTTTTCCATGGACATTTTTTTGCGTCTAAATGAGTCTTCATAAGATTGAGATGATGAAGTGACTGCAAATGTTTCTGCTAAAGCCTCTGCAATATCAGTTGGAGAGGAAATATCTGTTCCTTTCCAGGACAGGATTGGGGCTTTGGTTTGTTGATACTTTCCACTGAGGATACGGATCTTTCTCCAAATTATTCTGGGGTCAGTGTTTCTGGAGATGGTAGAACTGAATCGAATCCACGCATCCTGTTTAGCTTTCCTACGAATTCGGCGTGCTTCAGCTTTCAGCCGTTTATAATTTATAAGATTCTCCATTGTAGCATTTCGGCGAAAAATGTTCCAAGCTTTGTTTTGTTTCCTTTTGGCAAGAAAGCAGTCCCTTGTCCACCAACTATTATACCTTTGTTTTGTAATGTTAACTTTAGGTATTGCACTGTCAGCAGCTCCAAGTAATTCTTCTACTATGTGTCTATTGGCGTTATTAATTGATGCAGTAAGAATCAATTGGTTATCAAACTGCACTGTTTTCGAAAACTTCTCCCAGTTAGCTCGGTGAAAATTCCACGTAATTCTTTGGTTAGATGTATAGTTTGTATCCGTCTGTATTTTGCAAATTATAGGAAAGTGATCACTATTGTGAAGGTCAGTTAATACTTTCCAATCAACACTAGGATACAAGGACGAGGAACATATAGACAGATCTAGAGCAGAGCTAGAACCTGTAGGCAAGTGGATATAAGTATGCACACCGGTATTCAGTAGTGTTAAGTGATGGTTATCAAGTAGAGTTTCGATCATCCTCCCTCTACGATCCATGTTCGGGGAACCCCACAAAGGATGATGAGCATTTAGATCACCTAGAAAGCATATAGGTTGGGGTAGTTGATTAAGTAAATTATCAAGTTCTGCAGTGGAACATGGTACGTTTGGTGGAATATAAGTGGAGACAAGAGTGAGATTAATCCCAAGGACAATACGAACGGCTACTGCTTCTATATTAGTGGAAAGCTGAACGTGTTTCGATGGTACATTAGCACGAACTAATATTGCTACTCCTCCTCTTGCTGGAGAATCAGAACATCTGTCACGTCTATATAGTGTATACCGTGAGAAGTGTGGGCTATAATTTGATGATAAATAAGTTTCCTGTAGACAAATACATGCAGGATCATGCTGGTGCATTAGGTATTTTAGTTCATCAAGATTGCTTCTTAGTCCTCTACAATTCCATTGGATAATTTTCTGCATTACTTGGGTTTAGGTTAGATGGATTGGTCTGATCGTTTGTTTTTCCCTCGATCCTGTTTATATTTCTCTCGTTTTGAAAAGACTGGACGAGTAATATCCATCTCATCATCAGCATGAAGCATGAGAACAGCATCATCATTGTCTAATTTCTCATCGATTTCCATGGTTCGTTCAGTTGGTTTATTTTGTGTACGTTGAACATCTTTCTCCTTTAATAATGTGCCTGTGTTTGGAACGTCTTGTTGTGGCTTGGATGGCTTTGTATTAGTAGAATTTGATGGACTCTTTGTCTTTGTTGCTGTTAGTGTCTCACCATCCGCAAGGATGGATCTAGCCCATTGAATAAGAGATAATTTAGGAGGAATAGTAATATAAGTCTGTGTAGCAAATTCTTTAGTGTTTTTGACTGCATTGGAATGTGTTTTGGCAGGCATCACATTTAATATCTGTTTACGTGCCTCTTGGTAAGATACATTTTTCTCTACCTTGTACTTCATTATTTTCTTTCCCGTTTTCCATAATTCGCAAGTTCTAGAATATGCGGGGTGAGTACCCTGGCAATTGGGACACTTTGGCGTTGCTGCTGTACATTCAGTTTGGGAATGGTCTGATGAGCCACACAGGGGACAGATTGTCTTACCTTGGCATGCTGTTTGAGAATGACCATACTTCTGGCATTTAAAGCATCTAAGTGGATTTGGTATATAGGGTCGGATCTTACAGGAAAGGTAGCCAGCTTTTACTGATTCTGGGAGATTCGGACTGCTGAAGGTAAGGATAACATTTCTTGTGGGTGTAAGGACACCATCTTGTTTGGTCATAATTCTCTTAGCACCGACAACACGTTGTGCTTTCAGTTCTTCGGCGATTTCTTCCTCAGAAACATTAAGGAGGTCCCATTCCGAGATGACTCCCTTTGAGGTGTTTAAACTTCTGTGCGGGGTTACCGAAATGGGAAGGCCTCCGAAGGTCGTTTGCTTCAGGAGTTGTCTAGAATGACTGGGATGGGAAGTCTCTATAAGAAGATCTCCTGAGCGAAGGCGTTTGACAATTTTGGGAGTACCTGCTACGGCCTCTATGCTTTTCTGCACAAGAAATGGCGATAAGCTACTAAGAGGTTTCGTTGATAAAGAGTGTATAATTAGAAAAGCAGGTATGTCATGTGAAGAATCATCTTTTTTGATTCTTTTTGCTTGAGATGACTCAAGTTCATGCGAGCACGTAGGCTCTACAGTTGGTGATATTAATGGATCCATATTTGCTCCTTTTCGCCCTGAGTATTAGATTAATACTCAGACTACCAGCCCCGCCACGTGGAGGCAGGAGCGGTGCCACCAGTGACCAAGCGATAAGAGATTAGTGGTTAGTGTGTTAGAGAAATTGGTTATATATATATAAATATAAAAGAAAGGGTCTTTCCTTCCTTGATATGAAGCTTAGTTCTTTATTTAGAAAAAGCCAAAATTAAATAATTTTATAAATAAAGAGGGTTTTAACAATCTCTACAATCTGTCGCTTAGAGAAAATACGCTTTCAAATCACTTTGGAAATATCGCTATGATCACTCGCTTGGCACTCGGGGCCCATTGGATACAGTCCTTAGAGAAGGCAGAATGATTTCCCTGGCAGTTAGGACAGTTTTGGGTTTCATTATTACAGTCCGTATGTGTGTGTTCTTTTGAACCACAAGAAGCACAAGTGACTATACCTCTGCACACAGTTTGCGAATGACCGAATTTTTGGCACTTAAAGCACCGAACTGGGTTGGGAATGTACGGTCGAAGATGGCATCTGAGATATCCAGCTTTTATAGTTACTGGGAGATTTGGTGACTTAAATGTCAATATGACTGTTCGTGTAGGGACAGGCTCTCCATCTTTTTTGATGACAATTCGTTTTGCCTGGACTACATTTTGGTTACTTAATTCGGAGACAAGTTCATCCTCTGATACATTTAGAAGATCCCATTCAGATATTACCCCTTTAGAGGAGTTCAAGGTGGCATGTGGGGTAACCTTTGTGGGAATTCCACCAAAGGTAGATATTTTCAAGAGTCTTTCAGCATGTCTGTATTCACTCATCTCCACTAATAGGTCTCCAGATCTTAGTCGCCGGACCATTTTTGGAGGCCCAGCCACATTTTCGAGACATTTCTGAATCAAAAATGGGGAGAGTTTACTCAATGGTTGGTCTGTGGAGGAATGTAATATTAAGAAGAGAGGAGCAGAAAAATCTGTCCCTTCTTTTTTTTGTCTCTTAGCATGGGATTTATTCAAATTATCATGATCGTCATGTCTACTTGAATCTGGATCAAGAGATCCATAGTAGGACTGTTTTGTGTTGTCCATAGTTGCTCCTTTTAGTCCCGGGAGAGTGGATTTCTCCTCCCAGGCTTCCAGCCCCGCCACGTGGAGGCAGGAGCGGTGCCACCAGTGACCAAGCGATAAGGTTGTTAGTGTTAGTGCGTTAGTAGATTAGTTTTATATACAAGAAGAAAGGTGGCTTTCCTTTCTGTTGAGTAAGCTGACTTCTTTACTTTAGAAGAGCAAAATTATATAACTTTGGAAATAAGAAACTAACGTTCAACTACAATCAATCGCTCTTTTAAGAAAATCGCTTTCAAATCACTATAGAATCGCTTTAGTCACTCGCTTGGCACTCGGGGCCGAACCGTCTGTGTAGACTGGCGCGAAGTCCGAATGTTCAGCTCGGTGTGCTGAATAAAGCTGCAGGTAGACGGATGATGGAGTGTCCGACTTTCCCCAATTTCTAAGGGACAAGTCTCATGCCGGGAAATGAGCATGCCAGGGTGGAAAGGGTTGCTTTGGTGTTTGGGCAACCTTGTCTACCTTCATATTAAGTTCTTTGAGTAGCCCTTGGAGACGAATACCAAAAGGACGATTGGCAGTCTTACGGGTGTTGTACAAATTTTCCCATCGTGGCTCAAAACCGAATGGCCACGTAGGATGGTCTGGCAGGGATTTCAGTTTTAAGGCGTACTTTAAAGACAACTGCTTACGACGAAGCGATAACGGTGGTTCGTTTGCTTCGACGTATAAGCTCTGGACAGGGGATGTTCGAAATGCTCCAGTAGCGATACATAGAGCCTGATGATGGACAGGGTCCAGCCATCGAAGGGCACTGTCTCTGGCTGAACTATATATTTGGGACCCATAATCTAATTTGGATCGCACAAGTGCACGATAAAGCTGTAGCAGGGTGCATCGGTCTGCATCCCAAGATAAAGAGGAGAGCGAGCGGAGCATATTAAGGGCTCTTGTGCACTTTGTGCGGAGTTGACGGATGTGATCCAAAAACGTGAGTTTTTTATCGAATATGAGTCCCAAGAATTTTGTGTTCGCTGCTACTGGAATAGCATTTTGTCCGAGCCTTAATTCAGGTTTAGGATGAAGATTACGCTTGCGACAAAAGTGTACGCAAACGGTCTTCTCCGGCGAGAACCTGAAGCCATTAGCGAGTGCCCAGGAATTCAGACTATCAATGGCTTTCTGCAGTTGTCCTTCAATAACCCTCATGTTGCACGACTGGCAAAAAATGCTAAAGTCATCAACATAGAGGGCACTGTTTACAGTTGGAGGAAGTTGTTCTGTGATGGAATTTATTTTGATGGCAAAAAGAGCGTGACACTTAATACTGATCCTTGTGGTACTCCCTCCTCTTGGCTAAAGGAGCGAGAGAGTGAGGATCCCATACGAACTTGGAAAGATCGATTGGCTAAAAAATTTTGAATAAAAAAGGGCAGATGCCCTCTTAGGCCTAGGCTATGTAAATCTTTTAAAATGCCAAATCTCCAAGTTGTGTCATACGCTTTCTCCATGTCAAAGAACACCGACACCAAGTGTTCGCGTTTTAGGAAAGCATCCCGGATGGATGCTTCCAGTCTAATAAGATGGTCCAAAGTGGACCGGTTCCTTCGGAAGCCGCACTGGATTTTGGAGAGAACGTCGTTTGATTCTAAGTACCATATTAAACGAGAATTAACCATTCTCTCCAGGATTTTGCACAGACAGCTAGTCAGAGCAATAGGACGATAATTGGTGGTGACCTTTGGATCCTTTCCTGGCTTAGGAAAGGCAAGAACGATTGCCTTTCGCCAGGAGTCCGGAAACTGCCCTTCAGTAAAGATTCTGTTATACAGAAGGAGCAGACAATCCATAGAGTTTGGTGAAAGATGTTTAATCATTTCATAATGGATGCCATCTGGTCCAGCGGCACTTGCTTTGGAAAGATCGAGGGCTCTTTTCAATTCCAGAATTGTGAAATCCCGGTTGTAGGGATAAATGCCCTTAGTTTTAAAGTTAAGTGCCTGTTTTTCGATTTTATATTTCAGGACCAGGAACTCTGGGGAATACGAAGATGTTCCAGAGATGTTAGAGAATGTTTCCCCAAGAGCATTGGCTATTGCAGTTGGATCTGCAATAGCGCATCCATTATAATCTAGGGTTGCAGAAGTTGGGAGATATATTTTCCTTTCATTTTCCGGATTTTATCCCAGACTACCTTAGAGTTGGTAGACTGGTTAATAGATGATGTAAAACGGATCCATGATTCCTTTTGACTCTGACGACGGATGTAGCGTGCTTTGGCTCGTGCACGTTTAAAGGCTATAAGGTTGTTCGTGGTAGGATATCGGCGAAGTATCCCCCACGCTTTGTTTTGAGCCTTTTTTGCTGCTGTGCATTGTGAATTCCACCAAGGTTTGGGAAATGGTGGAAACCGGGCTGATGTTTTTGGAACTGTATTCGCAGCTGCTTGGACAATATTTTCGGTGATGTACTTAACTGCATCATTGATAGGCTCTTGACTGACTGTGCTAAGATCGAAATTTGCCTGTTGTTGGAAGGCAGTCCAGTCAGCCTGATCAATCTTCCACCGTGGTAACCTAAAAGGAAGACATGGTCTCCCACTGTGTAACAAGGTTATCACAGGGAAGTGATCGCTTCCGTATGGATTCTCCTCCACTTCCCAAGTGAGTGAAGGGAGTAGAGAAGGGGAGCAGATAGAGAGATCAATGGCAGAAAAGGTACGGGTAGGCATGTGGAAGAAGGTGTTTGTTCCAGTATTTAGAAGGGAGAGGTCATTGTCATTCAGCATACGCTCAATGACTCGTCCCCTTCCGTTGATGTTAGCACTACCCCACAGGGTGTTATGTCCGTTAAAATCCCCGAGAAGTAAGAAAGGGGGAGGTAGCTGCGTAAGGAGATCATCAAGGTCTGCCTGGGAGATGTCAGTCCCAGGTGGCAAATAAATGGAGCACACAGTTAATAGAAATCCCACTGAAAGGCGAATTGCAACAGCCTCTATGCTGGTTGTAATTAGCAAAAGCTGCACTGGGGTCTGGTTACCCACAAGGATAGCCTCTCCCCCATGTACAGGGCCATCCGCAATTCTATCCTTTCGAAAAAATGTGATGTTGTGCATGGTGGGATCATCGTTTGCTTTTAGATACGTCTCCTGCAAGCAAAAGCAAACTGGCTCGTGCTTTTGCAGGAGGGCCTTGATGTCATCCATATTTAGCCGGAATCCACGACAATTCCATTGTAGGAATTTAGCCATTATTTTGGCTTGCTGGGTCCATCAGGCGGCTTCCGAGGTGCTGAGGGCTTACTTTTATCAGTCTTGGATTTATCGTTTTTGGGGAAGAATGGACGCTGTCCCGTGTCCATTTCTTCCTCCGCAAAGAGTTCCAAGACTGATTCTTCGGGTACCTCCTTTTGCTCGACATCCATCTTTTCTTGGGAACTAGGGGGGACTTCCCCTTTCTTATTCTTTTCTTTCGTAA
Organism: Mastigoproctus giganteus; assembly: GCF_048544385.1. NCBI lineage: Eukaryota > Metazoa > Arthropoda > Arachnida > Uropygi > Thelyphonidae > Mastigoproctus > Mastigoproctus giganteus. The sequence continues at coordinate 94,722,186 of NC_143575.1, read as the reverse complement.
TTACCTTTGTTAATTGTGGAGCATTAGGAGGTACCGATATAGGAGTGGCAGCTGATTGGTGCTTCTGTGTAGGTTTTTGCGAACTTAAAAGATACCGCGCGATGGGAGTGAAAGACTCCTTTGGAGGAATGGTCATGTCCGTCTGAGTTCCGACGGAACATCTCCCTGCTACCTTCTGGGCGTAGGTAGGTCTGTTGATATTCAGGGGTTTGACCGATTTCCTTGCCTCCTGGTATGATATATTTAGCTCTGCCTTCAGCCGTTGAATTTCTTTTTCTTCTTTCCACCTCTGGCATGCTCGTGAGTAGGCCGGATGTTCACCCTCACAGTTAATACAGGTGGGTTTTGCGGCTGAACATGCTGTTGTTTCGTGGTCCTTTGCACCGCATCGTGCGCATGCAAGGAGTCCACGGCAGGCCATTTGAGAATGTCCATACTTCTGGCATTTAAAACACCGTAAAGGGTTCGGAACGTATGGACGCACTGAACAATTAATGTATCCAGCTTTAATCTCGTCAGGAGGTTTAGGAGAGTTAAAAGTCAGGATAACGCTCATGGTTTTAACTATTTTTCCATCCCTTCGCGCAGTGATTCTCTTGACGGCAATGACTCCCTCTGGTTTTAATTCGGAGCAGATATCCTCCTCGGTGACGTCAAGAAGGTCCCACTCCGAAATGACACCTCTCGATGAATTGAGTGTTCTGTGTGGTGTCACCGTTATAGGGATTCCTCCGATTGATGTTACTCGGAGTAGATGTTCGGATTGCCTGTCATTTTTAGTTTCAATTAAGAGGTCTCCAGAGCGGAGCCTCTTAACTGATTTGGGTGAACCTACTAACCCATCTAACCCTTTCTGTATAAAGAAAGGTGACATTTTTCTAATCGGTTTTTCATTGGTGGAGTGCATGATTAAAAACCGCGGGATAGGACCTGATGGTAATTCATTCCGCTGTCTCTTTGAAGCAATATTGCTGTCAGTGTCTGTATTTTCAGATAGGGACCGGGTTGGGGCCCCTGAAGAAGTAAGTTTCTCAGGATTCATGAAGTTTTTTATATGGTTCAGTGTCCGGGCTCCCCACCCACCACGGAGCCCAAAGGGACGCCCACTACCCGGCATGCAATAAATGCGTTGTTGTTGTTGTTTGGGTTTAAAGTGCAATGGCTACTTAGGCCATATTGCACTTATGGAAGTGGTGCATACTGTCTGTGTTTATTGATTTAGAAGAAGTTAAATACGGTTATACAATCCTATTCGTTTTAGGAAGGAGAAGAATTCTGCAAGATTTGAATTTTCGCCTATGATATGGCTAAGTGACAAAGGTTCCTTTAAATTTGACAGAGAATTGAAAGACATTAGTCGAGCATTATTATATAGAGTACAGTCCAGAAGTATGTGTTTGACTGTGACTGGTGTATGACAATGATTACACTGGGGAGGATCATTTCCTGACAAAAGAAACAGATGGGTTAAATGAGTATGGCCGATTCTGGCTCTGGCTAAAATTACTTCTTCTTGTCTGTTTTCAGTAGAGCTGGAAGCCCATAATTTTGGTAAGGGTTTTATTTGGTGTAGTTTATTATGGGATTGTGTTTGCCACTGAAGAGTCCATTGATCTTTACATATTCTTTGTATTTTCATTTTATAATCTGTGACGGGTACTAGCCACAGATTATAAAATTTGTTGGGGCTGGGCTGGATGGATTTTTGGCAGCGTCATCTGCAATTTCATTCCCTGGTATTCCGGTATGGCCTGGGATCCAGCAGAAGATAACCTTTTGATCATGCTCTCTAAGACGTAGCAACTGTGTTTTGATGAGCTTTAATAACGGGTGAATAGGCTGGGAATTGTTTTGTAATGCTAATACGGAACCTTGCGAGTCTGTGTATATTATGCTCTTTTGAATTGACTTATGGAAGATATTTTCTAATGCAAGCTTGATGGCATATAGTTCAGTTGTGTAGCTGCTACACTCTGTCGGAAGAGATTGAGAAATGATGGTATCACTGCTGCACCTGATCCACTATCAGACTTCGATCCATCTGTATATATTTTTGCGAAGTCAGGATAATGTTGAGTATGTTCAATGTGTAGCTGTCGGACGGTAAGGTCTGATAGAGAGTGTTTACCCCACTGATGGAAATACTTGTCACAACATGGCATGATGACGGACCATGGAGGGTCAGAATCTATAGGATCTCGCAAGATTTTATCGAAGTGTATATCCCATTCTTCTGCTAGATGTTTTAGCCTAATACCAGCAGGCCGAACTGTCTGTGGTTTGTTACTATACAGGGTCATATACAGCGGATCATGAAGTATTGACCAATTAGGATGGGTAACCTGGCTTTGGATCTTGATTGCATAGTTTAACAGCAACATCTTTCTCCTGATATTTAGAGGAGGTTCATGGGCTTCAATATATACACTTTGCACTGGAGATGTTCTGAACGCACCTAATGCTGTTCTAAGAGCTGAATGTTGAATTGGATTGAGGCGAGATAGAACACTCTCCCTAGCAGAATCAAAAACAGGCGCCCCGTAGTCCAGGCGTGATCTAATTATCGTTCTGTATAGGTGAAGAAGGGTGTAACGATCTGCTCCCCAAGTTGTCGCTGATAAAACTCTGAGTATATTCAGTTTCTTTTGACAGTTTGTCCGGAGATAGTCAACGTGTTTTTGGAAGTTTAACTTGCTGTCGAAAAATAATTCTAGTAGGCGAACACAATAAGCTATTGGAAGAGGATGGTTATTCAAGTGGAGCTCGGGCTCAGGATGCATATTGCGTCTGTTACAGAAGTGTATAGCAGCAGATTTCTGGATGGACAGTCTATAACCATTTTGTGTCATCCATGTCAGGATGCGATTAATTGATATTTGTAGCTGGCGTTCAATATAATGCATGTTTTGAGAATGGTAGGATATTGAGAGATCATCTGCGAAAAGTTACGAATCTACAGTTTTCGGAACGAGTTCAATTATATGGTTCATTCTCATTGAAAATAAAGTGGCACTGAGGACCGACCCTTGCGGAATTCCTTCTTCTTGGGTAAAGACCTTAGAGAGGGTACCCCGGTAACGAACTTGAAAGGATCTCCGATGAAGAAAATTTTTAATAAAGTATGGTAAATTACCTCTCAGGCCAAGGGAATGCAGATCTTTTAAGAGGCCGAAGCGCCATGTAGTGTCAAAGGCTTTCTCAACGTCAAGACAGACCATGACGAGATGTTCCTTCTTGATGAAAGCATTTCTAATGTTTGTCTCAGTTTTGATCATGAGATCCAAAGAAGATCGATTTTTCCGGAATCCAAATTGGTTGTTTTTAATCAAGTTTTGGGACTCCAGGAACCAAGTGAGACGGCGATGTAACATTTTCTCGAGGGTTTTGCTTAGACAGCTGGTAAGGGATATTGGTCTGTAGTTTTGCGGAGCAGAATGATCTTTACCGGGCTTGGCAATTGCTAGTCCATAAGAATGACCCCAGGAACTTGGGAAGGTATGTTCGGAAAAAATTCGATTGAAATATATGAGCAGTAAGGAGAGTGAGCTCTGATCCAAATTTCGCAGCATTACATAATATATCCCATCTGGGCCAGCAGCACTGTTTTTTGAGTTGTTAAGGGATTGTTGCAGCTCAAGCATGGTAAATGGTTTATTATAATATAAAGCGGAATTTCCAGTGAAATTTAGTCTGGATTTCTCTGCAACCGTTTTAAGTTTTTGAAATGTTTGATCATAGGCAGCAGAAGAGGATAACTGAGAAAATACGATCCCCAGTGCATTTGCTATTTCTGTAGGAGTAGTAAGCTCTTGTCCATTCCAGTTCAGTAGTGGGGTGGATAAAGAAGGGAATTTGCTGTTTAGACATTTTATTTTTCTCCAGATTAATCTGGTATCGATATTTTTATTTACTGATGAGGCGAATTTAATCCAATTTTCTTTTTTCGCTTTACGTCTGATGAAACGGGCTTTTGCTCTAAGACATTTATAACTAATGAGATTGGAGGTGGTTGGGTGTTTGCGGAAAAGGTTCCACGCTTTATTTTTCTCTTTTTTCGCATGATTACAGTCTTCATTCCACCAGTAATTTGCTTTTCGTCTATTTCTTACTTGGTATTGTGGAATGGTAGCGGATGCGGCTGTCAGAATTTGATTGGTGATGTGCTCAGTAACACTGTCAATGGGAGAGGACTGAATAATGTGGTTGTCAAATGATATGTGCGTTCTGTATTTTGTCCAATCAGCTCTTGAAAATTTCCATTTAATTGGATTTTCTGTTGGGAAGGAACAAGATGTTTGAATTTTGCAGATTATCGGATAATGGTCGCTGCTATAAGGATCACTTAGAGTTATCCAGTCTATACTTGGAAAGAGGATTGGGGAACACATAGAAAGGTCTATTGCAGATGTTGAACCTGTAGGGAGATGAATATACGTGGGAGTGCCAGTATTTAGTAAAGTTAAATTCAGCCTGTCTATCAACATTTCTATAAGCTTCCCTCGTCTGTCTGATATAGGGGAACCCCATATTGGGTGGTGAGCATTAAAGTCTCCTAGTATACAAAATGGAGATGGTAACTGCAAAACAAGATCTTCGATTTCCTGAATGGTGTATTGATGATTTGGCGGAAGATAGATTGAAACTAGTGTCAGTGTAATACCATTTACAACGCGAGTGGCAACAGCTTCTAAAGCGGTATGTAAATGGATGCGTCTGGAGGGGATTCTTGAATCCACGAGTATTGCTACTCCTCCATGAGCACTGTTAGGGCCAGCTCTGTCTTGTCTGAACATGGTATAATTTTTGATTTTGATTGATATCTGAGGTGTCAAATTTGTTTCCTGCAAGCACATTGCAAGCGGTCTGTAGTGTTGAATTAATTCATGAACATCATCAATGTTACTGCGAAGGCCTCTACAGTTCCATTGGATGATCTGTTCCATTACTTGGATTTGTAAGAGGAAGATGAATCTGACTGTTTTTTATAAATGGGTTGTTTGTGACGATCTAGCTTAGGTTTTTCTTTTCTGGGAAAGTTGGGGCGTGTTGAATCATTGTTATCTTCCATTTCACCATCTGCATGTAATTCAAGAAGGTCTTGGGTGGTCATATCATCGGTATCCATCTTTGTTGAGGGTGGTTGATTAACCTCAACAGGATCCGATTTTTGCAGTTTTTCTGTTACTTTAACGTGGGTTATGATTTGGGTTGGAACTGAGAGAGGCGTATTCATACTTTGATCTACTGTGTTTGGCTTTGATGTAGGCTGGGTAGATAGAACTGATCGAGCCCAGTCTGCAATCGATTTATCCGGAGAGAGTGACACTTCCGTCTGACATGCTACTGATTGGTGAGAGTGGGTAACCGAGGCATAAGAGCTATTTGGCATGATCAGTTTGATTTGTTTCCTAGCTTCTTGATAGGAGACTTTATTTTCAGTCTTATATTTTTGAATTTTCTTGCCTATCTTCCAGAGATCACATTCTTTAGAGTATGCTGGATGGCTTCCCCTGCAGTTAGGACACTGCGGAGTTTGTGCTTTGCATTCTGACTGGGTATGAGTTGTGGAGCCACAGTTTGGACATGTTGAAACACCACGGCATGCTGTCTGGGAGTGACCAAATTTCTGGCATTTGTAGCATCTTAGGGGATTTGGGATAAAGGGTCGAACACGGCAATTTAAGTAACCTGCTTTGACTGATGCTGGTAGATTCGGTGAATTGAAAGTTAGAATTATGTTACGTGTTGGGACTAAGGTACCATCTTTTCGTATCATGATTCTTTTTGCTTGAGTTACATTTTGTGTCTTTAGTTCCTGTACTATTTCTTCTTCAGACACGTTCAGTAGATCCCACTCAGTAATCACTCCCTTGGACGAATTCAGGGTGTTATGTGGAGTGACTTGTATTGGAATTCCGCTTAAAGTGGTGAGTTTCAATAGTTGTTCAGAATGTCTTGGGAGAGAAGTCTCTATTAGCAAGTCCCCGGATTGGAGACGTTTCACCATTTTTGGTGATGCTGCTGCATGTTCCACACATCGTTGGATTATGAAAGGGGAGAGCTTGCTAACAGGCTGTGCCGACAGAGAATGGATAATTAGGAAGGCTGGTGATTCCTGTCTGCCTGCATCTTTTTTCATTCTCTTCGAGGTAGAGAAGTCATGGTCGGGTTCATGATTGTCATATTGAGCACTCTTGGGCTCTAGACGTGGAAATTCATTAGTTTCCATTACTGCTCCTTTTAGCCCTGAGGGTTGATTTATCCCCCAGGTTACCGGCCCCGCCACGTGGAGGCAGGAGCGGTGCCACCAGTGACCAAGCGATAAAGGTTAGTGGTTAGTGTGTTAGAAAAGTAGTTATATATACAAAAGAAAGGTGTCTTTCCTTTCTTGTAGGAGGCTTCCTTCTTTATTTACAAAGAGCCAGAAAATAAATAACTTTGAAAGTAAAGCTTTTGGAAATCTCTTTATCAAATTCTCCTTAGAAAAAACTCTTTCAAATTCACTTTGTAAATCGCTAGATCGCTCGCTTGGCACTCGGGGCCGCAATAAATGCGCTCGGGAGTGGGACGCCAGGGCTACCCAGACACCATACCCGAACCGCCGCCAGCCTGAATCCTGTCCCTCGGACCATGAGGGTAGGGGCATGGCATTGACACGGTTGACCCTCGCAGGCGAACCTACTAGCCAATTGATCCTAGCCGGGCCTTCCAGGACCACCCATCTTGTCGAAGCAGGGGCCAAAGTGGTGTATTGAAGCTGGGCCCCCCAACCACCAGGATCCCCCTTTCCGAATTTCCACGGGTCGCAGCGCACGGCAAACACGCCGGATTCCATTGATGTAAGCCCGGAACCTAGGCTGTGGGCGTTGGATCCCAGTGATGCTAGTCTGGAAGTCCAGCAGCGTCACTGGGAGGTCCCCTCACCACGTACAGGTGCCCACGTCGAGGGGCTGCATATTAGTAAACGATTTAATAGTGTCTAAGCGGATGTTTTGAAAGTGGGGACAGTCCACTAACAAATGGCGAATGGTCAGTTGTACTTGACATGATGTACATTGTGGAGCGCTGTCATTAGTTAACAGATACAGGTGAGTGAAATGAGTATGCCCAATCCTGAGCCTTCCTAAAATTGTTTCTTCTCGTCTGCTTTTCTGGAAGCTGGAGGGCCACAGCTTTGGTTCCGGTTTTATTTGGTAGAGTTTATTTCCTGGATAACCTTTCCAGATCAATGACCAGCTATTATAATATGCTTTGTGGATAATGTGTTTGTAATCTGTATATGGAACTTGAATAGTTTGCGAAATAGTGGTTTCTAGTTGTTTGGCTGCATGATCTGCTCTTTCATTGCCAGTTATTCCAGAATGTCCTGGGATCCAGCAGAATGTCACAGTTTTGTTCAATTCCTTACAGGCAAGTAACGTAGAACGAATCTGTTTTATTACAGGGTGGTGAAGTTCTAAATGCTCCTAGAACTATACGGAGAGAATTATGGTGATTGGTATCTAGGTGATGTAACACGCTCCTTCTTGTTGAAGCATATACAGGAGATCCATAATCCAAACGAGATCTAACCAAAATTTTATATAATTGTAGTAATGTGTACCTGTCGACTCCCCAGGCCATTGAAGATAGTGTACGCAAGATTAAGTTTTGAGAGGCAACTAGTTCGAAGTCTTAGTATATGTTCTTGAAAGGTTAGTTTTCTATCTAATGTTAAGCCTAAGAAGGAAAAATTTTAAACAAAAGGTAAAGAAATTTTATTTAAGTATAAGACCAGTTCAGGATGAAGACCACACATTTTACAGAAGCGTATAACAGCTGATTTTTTCTCAGATATTCTATATTCATTATTTTTAGTCCATGCTTCTATTTTGTTAATGGAGAATTGGAGCTGTTGTTCAATCGTTTTCATGCTTTGTGATTGAAAAGAAATGGAAAGATGATCTGCGTACATATATATTTCCAGTGAAGGGGGTATAACCTTTGTGATATTGTTCACACGCAGGGCAAACAGGGTTACACTTAATACTGAGCTCTTGAGTACCCCTTCTTGTTGTGTATATTGTAGATAAACAGCCTTTATATCGTACCTGAAATGTTCTGTCAGTAAAAGGAATTTTTCTAGAAATTGTGGAAGTTGTCTTCCGTATTCTAACTGAAATAGATCTCGTAGTATTCCGAATCTCCATGTTGTGTCAAAAGCTTTTTCAAGATCTAGATTTACCATCACCATATGCTGCTTTCTTATAAATGAGTTTCTAATATTTGTTTCCACTTTGACATGTAGATCAAGTGTTGATCTATTTTTCCTAAATCCGAATTGTTGGGGTGATAAAACATTCTCTTTTTCCAGCAACCACGTAAGTCTATTATCTTTTCTGAGTTTGGTAAATGCAAGGACAATTGCATACTGCCATATGGATGGATACAGGTTGTTCAGAAATATTATATTATATAGAGTTAGTACGATATCCAGACATCAGAGTTTAGGTGTTGTATCATAGTATAATATATGCCATCCGAACCTGGTGCGCTATTAGGCAATTTTGTAATGGTTTTAAGCAATTCTTCTTTTACGAATGGGTTGTATTGGTAGAGAAATTCAACTTACTCCGTTCAGCTTGCTCTTTATATTTTCGAAAGCAGTGCTGTAGCTTGTAACTGCTGATGTAGAAGCAAAAGATTCAGCCAAAATTTCTGATATCTCGTCTGTTGTAGAAACGTCCTGCCCTTTCCAATGGTTTGTTTGTTTTGTTTGTTTTAGGGCTTTACGGCGCAAGGACAGCAAAGGCCATAGCAAACGCCTAGCTATGGTGATATTAAGATACATAGTTCTATCTGTATAGATGATATTCAAAATTATATCGCGTTGTATAGTTTTATCTGTTTGAGGAAATCAAAAATTTTGGTCACATGTGCGTGTGTGTGTGTGTGTGGTATGGGTGTTTAATGGCGCACAAGCTGCTGTGGCTATATTGCGCCTATTCATAGGTATGTTGAAAAGAAAATAAATAATTAATGTGAAGACGGTTCAATCTCAATTCATGCCAGAAACTAATCAGAGTCACTTATACATTCCTATTTGTTTCAAATAACAGAAAAGTTCATTAATATTGGCATTTTCACCAATAATATCATTTAATGTTATCCGTTCACGGAAATTAGCCAGAGAATGAAATATTGAAGTTCGATGTCGTTGATAATGTGGACAGTCAATCAAAATATGTTTGACTGTTAGATGCTCAGAGCACTGTGAACAAAGAGAAGGATCATCGCCTGTGAGTAGATGGAGGTGAGTCAGATGAGTATGTCCTATTCTAATCCGCGCGAGTACCACTTCTTCTCGCCGAACTGTCTGAATGCATGAGTGCCAAAATTTTGGGTCCTGTTTTAACTGGAACAGTTTGTTATTTGTTTGTTTATGCCATAGCTCTGTCCATTGTGCATGAAATGCTGTTTGATTATAATATTATAATCAGAAACCGGAATAAAGGCAGAGGTTAAATCTACTGTTGATGGATTTTTAGCCGAAATATCAGCCAACTCGTTCCCTTTGATGCCTGAATGTGCTGGAATCCAGCAAACGTTCACTCGTTGCTGGCGATCTTCGATTTTCAATAGCAAATACTTGATTTGATTTAGTATAGGGTGATCCTTATAAGAGAAATTCTGCATTGCTCTAATTGAGCTGAGAGAGTCGGTGTAAATTAAATATTTTGCAGATGGGTGAAGACTCAAATTTTCTAGAGCTAATTGAATTGCATATAATTCCGCTGAAAAGCTGCTGTACTCAGGTGGAAGTGAGGCTGATATGATAGCAGAGGGAAACACTGCTGCTGCTCCAACAGTTGAATGAGATTTGGAACCATCAGTATATATCGGTAAGAAGTCAAAACAGTTTTGAATATGGCTAACATGGAGTTGTTGCACATTCAGAGTTGGTAGACGATTCTTTCCCCATTGGAGAAAATAATTATCACAGGCTGGTTGAGGAAATGGGGTCCATGGTGGGCAAGAATCATTCTTTCTGTGCTGCCTACTCTGGAGAGGAACATTCCAATTTTGTGCTATTTCAAGGAGCCGTAGGCATGCTGGGCGTATTTTATTTGGTTTATTTCTATAGAGATTGTGAAATGATGGATTAAAGAGATATAGTTGGATGGGGTGCGGAGAACAGTTTCGTATTCTGACTGCATATTTAAGTAGTAACATTTTTCTGCGGAGGTAAAGAGGGGGGCTCATGGGCTTCAATATATAGACTATAGGTTGGTGATGTCCTATAAGCACCAAGAGCAATCCTCAGTGCATTGTGTTGTACAGGATCGAGCCAGCGTAATACACTCTTTCGAGCAGAATCATAAACTGGGGCACCGTAATCTAACCGAGATCTAATCAGTGCTCTATATAAGAGCAGCAAAGTTGTACGATCTGCTCCCCAAGACTGGGCAGATAGAGCTCTAAGCATATTCAGCTTTTTCAGACCGGTAGTACGTATTACTTTAATGTGCTCAAGGAAATTTAACTTGCTGTCTAATATTAATCCCAAGAATCTAATATTGTTGGTAATCGGGATGCTGGAATTTGATATCTGGAGTTCAGGGTCTATATGTAATTTGCGTTGGTTACAAAAGTGGATAGCAACTGTTTTCTGATGGAAAAGCCCAATCCATTGAACTCAGCCCATTTTTGAATTTTATTGAGGGACATTTGCAATTGCCATTCAATACATCTCATGTTCTGAGAGTGGCAAGAAATGGAGAGATCGTCAGCATAAAGATAGGCTTCTACAGTATTTGGAAGTTCTTTGGAAATGGAATCAATTCTAAGGGCAAATAGGATTGCACTCAAAACCGACCCCTGTGGTACTCCTTCTTCCTACAAGAATATAGAAGAAAGGAAGTTTTGGTATCGAACCTGGAAAGAGCGGATCTGGAGGAAGTTCCTAATGAATATAGGCAGGTTGCCTCGTAGACCAAGATTATGTAGGTCACCGAGAATGCCATACCGCCAGGTAGTATCGAATGCCTTTTCTATATCAATGGAGACCATGACAAGGTGTTCATTTTTCACAAAAGCATTGCGAATTTCAGATTCGGCCTTGATCATCAGATCTAGAGAGGACCTATTTTTACGAAAGCCATGTTGACAATTACTCAATAGTTGTTCAGTTTCAATGATCCACCTGAGTCGACTGTGGATCATTTTTTCAAGAATTTTACCAAGGCAACTTGACAGAGAGATTGGCCTGTAACTATTAGTACTGGAAGGATCTTTTCCAGGTTTCAAAAAGGGCAAAACTGTAGCATGGTGCCAAGATGTTGGATAAATATTTTCCAGGAAGATCCGGTTAAAGAAAACTAGCAGCATTTGTAAGTTTTGCTCATCGAGATGCTGCAGCATGACATAATATATGCCATCTGGCCCAGCTGCACTGTTTCTCGTTGTTTTTATGGCTTGTAAAAGTTCACAATATTCAAGGGGTTGATTATACGGAAGTGATAGTGAGGTTCTAAAGTTCTGGAGGTCTTAATTTTTTGGAATTTCGGAGTGTAATTTGATACAGCAGAGACTTCGGCAAAGGTTTTACCAAAGGAATTCGCTATATCTAGAGGACCAGAGAGTTCTTGTCAATTGTATGAAAGAATTGGGGAAGGGATGATTGGAAACTTCCCAGAAAGCTGTCTAATTTTCTTCCATATTAATCTGGAGTCGGTATTTCTGTTGATAGTACATGCAAACCGAGTCCAAGAATCTTTCTTGGCTTGCCTGTGAATAAACCGCGCTTTTGCCCTTAGCTTCTTGTAGCTAATTAAATTAGCTGTTGTCGGAAATCGACGGAATAAATTGAATGCTTTATTTTTTTTCCTTCTTTGCTTTCGTGCACTCTTCGTTCCACCAGTAGTTGAAGTGCCGTCGGGTTGGGGGGTTTGATAATGGAATTGAGTATTTTGCTGCAACTAAAAGACTGGATGTAATATAATCGGTTACTTTATCTATAGGTTGTAGATGAATAGTTTCTTTGTCCAGAATGATTGCTGATTGAAATTTGGCCCATTTGGCTTTAGAAAATTTCCATTTTCTGCAGGGTTGGTCTAATGGTAGTTGTGTAGTGAGCAGGTTACAGACAATTGGAAAATGGTCACTTCCCATTGGATCATCCATAGCGGACCACTGAATGACTGGAAACAGTATCGGAGAACAAATCGAGAGGTCAATTGCAGAGGTCTGTCCAGTAGGTAACTGTATATGGGTGTGTGTACCAGTATTAATATTGGTAAGGTTTTGTTTATCTAGTAGAGTTTCAATCAGTCGGCCCTGTCTATCTAATTTAGAGGATCCCCATAAAGGGTGGTGGCCATTGAAATCCCCTAGAAAGCAGACTGGTGAGGGTAGCTGTACTTAAAGTTCTTCAATATCTTTGAAAGAGTAGGTATTGTTTGGTGGGAGATAGACTGAGACTAGCGTAAATGCAATCTCAGCAATCAATCGCACAGCAACGGCTTCAATTTTGGTTTGAAGAATGATTTGACTAGCAGGGCTCTTTGAGTTAATCAAAATAGCTACACCACCACGAGCAGAGTCAGATGTATTCCGATCTCTTCGGTAGACTGAGTAGTTATTTATAGAAACAGAAATTTTAGCAGTTAAATAGGTTTCCTGCAGACAGAAACCCACTGGAGAGTAGCGTCTAATTAAGTACTGAATGTCATCAATGTTGCTTCTAAAGCCTCTACAATTCCACTGTAAAATATAAGGCATTATTTGAGTTTAGAAGAAGCTGTACCTGACGTGGCTGTCTTGTGGCGTTCTGGCTTTGGTTTATTTCTTTTTGGAAAGGTGGGGCGACCTGTGTCCATATCTTCTTCTTCTTCTTCTGCAAATATTTCAAGAATCAGATCTTCCTGTTTAGATGGGCACTATTGATCCATTGATGTTTCCTGAATACTCTGTTTTGAAGTTGAGTTGTTGTTGTTGTTGTGATGGGGGTTTAATGGCGCACGAGCTGCTGAGGCTATAGTGCGCCTATTCATAGGAAAATAGTAAAAATCAAATTTCAGATAGAATCAATTTATGGTTTAATAGAGTGATGTTTTAAAATTTATGATACAATCCAATTTTTTTCAAAAAAGAGAAGAATTCGTTGATGTTTGCATCGTCACCTATAATATTTTTTAATGTCTTCGGTTCCGGGAGATTTTTTAGGGAAAGGAGGATGGATATTCTGTCCTGATCATAGTGAGGGCAGTCAACGAGGATGTGTTTGACTGATAAGTGCGAGGAACAGTGTGGACAATCAGGAGGATCCTCTCCTGTAAGTGTAAAGTGTAAAGTGTAAAGTATATTGATGTCTAACGGCACCAGGGGTTTCCCCCATCTCCGCGTTGCTTTCATTGTAGGTGTACCAGTTCACTGGGAAGGCCAGAGATTTAAAAGTGTATGGATTTTGTATAAGTGTAATGTTATGTATCGTTGTTCATCTGGCCATTTAGCCGCTGGACCCCTACTGAGGCCCAACGTTGCCCACACTTGGCCCCGTGGAGGCAGACCAGGTACACAGTAGTATGGAGCTTTACTCTGGCAGGCCCTGCCACCTAGTTTCCTGAGATTTCAGTGGCTAGGGCCTATGTAAAAAAAAAAAAAAAAAAAAAAAAAATTGTAATGCAACACGCGGCGATTTTCAGGGTAAGACGCTAAGAGATTATTGTAGGCCAAAAGGGCATGCGTGACTTGATTTGAACAATTAAAATTTTGGTAGTGGGGGGCATACGCTATGATATTTAGTCAGAGTGGGGAGGAGACTGAAGGCTTGGGGGGAAAAGTCAGAAATATGGGGTCAATAGGGAAGACGGCCCCAGAGAAGGTCAGTGGGGCATGCCCATGCCCCACCAGGAGGAAAAGAGGGGTGGGCGAGGGGGAGAGAAAAACAGCAGAGCCGTCCCCTCTCTCCCCTGCCCAGGAATTGGAGTAAAAGCCCTGTGCAAGTGAGCACAGGTGTAGGATCGCCTTGTGGCGTCGGCAGCAAAGCTGCGAGTAGTCCCAGTAGTTGAAGTGTCCAAGCCGTGAAAGTTCGTCATTCCTGGGACAGTCCCGACCTGTCTAGTAGTAGTAATGTATATCCATTTTTGTGCAGGCGATGCATGAGCGGGTATCCTCACACTCGTCATTCATATTTCCGCGTCTCTATCAGATAGGTTGTTGTGCTAAGAGTCCGCGAGGTCCTTCCTTATTGAAGTTTCTTATATTCAGAAGTTGTGTTTTGCGCTGGAGGGGTAGCTCTTGCACAAGTTTCTCCTTATTATTGTGGTTATCTGTGAACAGCAATTCGTGTTTTGCGCCGGGTGAACAACTCCTGCGCGAATTTGGCTAGTGCCTCGTACTCTTCGCATGAATCTAGTAGGTGCGACTCGAGATGTCTTGGGAAGTATGTGGTTGCTGTCATAAGTCTGCAGCGTAGGTCTTCATAGTTGGTACATTCATACATTATGTGTGTCCAGGTTTCTGGCTCCCCACAAGAGCAACGTGGGTCCTCTAGGATTCTGAAAGATGCTAATTTCGCGTTGAACGCTCCGTGGCCTGTCAGCAAATAGGTTGTGAAGAGACCGGGTTGAAACCAGGGTGGGGGCTGGGGTACACCCTGTCTATGGTGGGCAGAAATTTCTTTGTAATTTCGCCTTTGGTTGTGGCAGTCCATCGATCCTGCCATACCTGCTGTAAGTGCCTTTGTAGTCTGATTTTTTCTTCTTTCTGATTCGGAGCTGTGTTTACTGTAAAGCCAAGGAAGGTGCAGGGTTGTCCTTTTGCAATGCTGTGAGTGATGCCGCAGCGAATAGCCTCTAAGTCCAGAGGAAGGGCCCCCGTTAATACCTGTAGGGCGGGAGTGCTGGTGGTACAACAGGCACGGGTGATTGTTAGCAGTACTGTCCGTTGAGTGGCGTCCAGTGTCCGTCGATTTACGGCGGTTACGGCTTTTTGAAACCAGGCTGGAGAGGCGTAGGTTATTGCTGGTAGGAAGGTTGTCTTATAATACAGTGACAGGGTGCGTTTGTTGAGCCCCCAATCTCGTCTTGTGATTCTGGCCACAAGTGCAGAGTATTTCTTAATCTTTGCTCTGATGTATGTCAGATGGTGCTGGAATGACAGTTTAGAGTCAAGTATAAGGCCGAGGTGTTTTAGTTGGTCCACTAGTTTGATAGTCTTATTTTCCACTTTGATTTGTGGTGGCCTGCGTAGGTCTAATGTTCCTTTGAGCAAAATCGAGGAAGTTTTGGTCGGTGATATCTTCAGTAGATGAGTCTGTGTCCACTCCTGAAGTATCCTCAGGGCCTGGTTCGCCTTGTACTCCAGTTGGGCCCTGCTGTCTGCAGCGACCGTCAAGATTAAGTCATCCGCGAAGGCCTGGGAGTGGACTTCGCCAAGGTCCATGGCCAGGAACTCATCAAGAATCATGTAAGTAGGTGAAGGTGAGTCAGATATGTATGTCCTATCCGTGCTCGTGCAAGCACTACTTCTTCTCTTCGTAATGTTTTGGTGCTAGAGCGCCAAAGCTGTGGATCCTGTTTCAACTGATAAAGTTTATTATTGCTTTGGGTGTGCCATAACTCTTTCCACATCGCAAGACATGTTGTTTGTATGATATGATTATAGTCACAGATTGGAATAGGAGCAAGGGTTAAATCATAAGTTGATGGATTTTTGGCAGTTTTGTCAGCGAGTTCATTCCCTTTTATCCCCGAATGGGCTGGGATCCAGCAAAAGGTCACTGATTGATGACGTTCCTCAATTTTTAATAATAGGCTTCTGATTTGGTTTAATATAGGATGAACCTTATAAGAAAGGTTTTGTATTGCTGTAATTGAACTTAGAGAGTCAGTGTATATAATATATTTTAGAGATGGGTAGAGATTCAGGTTTTCTAAAGCTAACTTTATTGCATGAAGTTCTGCAGAGAAGCTGCTATACTCAGGTGGAAGGGAAGCAGAAATGATTGTAGAGGGAAATACTGCTGCTGCTCCAACAGCTGAGTGTGATTTGGAGCCATCAGTATATATTGGCAATAAACTAGCATATTTCTGAATATGGCTTGCATGGAGTTGTTTCATGGTGAGTGACGGTAGAAGATTCTTTCCCCATTTTTTAAGATAACACATTTCTTAAGATAATTTTTAAAGATATCACAAGTGATTTTTTAAGATATCACAAGTTAATTGTGGACGAGGTGTCCAAGGTGGGTGAAGGCATTTCACTACGTCTAGCCTGTTGACATTAGGAATATTCCAACTCTGTGTTATTTCAATTAGGCGTAAGCCTGCCGGTCTTATTTTACTGGGTTTGTTTCTATAAAGGTTTTGCAATGGTGGATTAGAGAGATACGGCCCAATAGGATGCTGACAGCAGTTTTGTATTCGGGCTGCATACTTAAGAAGTAGTGTTTTCCTGCGGAGACAAAGAGGGGGCTCATGCGCTTCAATATATAAACTTTGGGTAGGGGATGTCCTGAATGCGCCAAGGGCAATCCGCAGTGCACTATGCTGTATAGGGTCTAACCAGCGTAATGTACTCTTTCGGGCAGAATCGTAGATTGGAGCACCATAGTCCAAACGGGATCTGATCAATGCTCTATATAGCAGAAGCAAAGATGTACGGTCTGCTCCCCAAGACATTGCAGATAAAGCTCTCAATATGTTCAGTTTTTTAAGGCAGGAAGTACGTAGCGATTTAATGTGCTCAAAGAAATTTAATTTTCTCTCAAGGATTAATCCCAAGAATCTGATATTGTTGGTCATTGGAATGGTAAAATTTGACATCTGAAGTTCAGGATCTGTATGCATTTTTCGTTGATTACAAAAGTGGACTGCAACAGTTTTCTGCTCAGATAGACGATAGCTATTGAGTCCTGCCCACCTTTGCACCTTATTCAAGGATAACTGCAGTTGCCGTTCAATGGATCTCATATTCTGAGAATGGCAAGAAATGGATAGATCATCCGCATAAAGATAGGTCTCAACTGTATTTGGGAGTTCTTTTGTTATAGAGTCAATTTTAAGGGCGAAGAGGGTTGCACTCAATACAGAACCTTGTGGCACTCCTTCTTCCTGTAAAAATGTCACAGAAAGCGAGTTGTGGTATCGAACGATTCTGGTGAATATAGGAAGGTTGCCTCGTAGACCAAGGGCATGGAGGTCGCTGAGAATGCCATGACGCCAGGTGGTGTCAAATGCCTTCTCTATGTCAATGGAAACTAAAACGAGATGTTCATTTTTTACGAAGGCATTGCGAATTGCAAACTCTGCCTTAATCATGAGATCTAAGGCGGACCTGTTCTTACGAAAGCCATGCTGATTATTACTCATTAGGTGTTGTGTTTCGATGGTCCAAACAAGTCGATTATGAATAATTTTTTCAAGTAATTTACCGAGGCAACTGGAGAGGGAAATTGGTCGGTAATTGTATGTCCTTGTAGGGTCGTTTCCAGGTTTCAAAAAGGCGAGAACTGTGGCATGATGCCAAGAGATGGGATAAATGTTTTCCATAAATATTCTGTTATAATAGACCAGTAGTATTTGTAAATTTTTGTCTCCAAGGTTTTGTAACATGATATAAGATATTCCATCTGGCCCAGCAGCACCGTTGTGTGTCATTTTCATGGCATGTAGAAGTTCGTGATATTGAAGAGGCTGGTTATACGGAAGGAAGATTGAGGTTTGAAAGTTTATAGCTCGTTCTTCGGTCTTGGTCTTTATTTTCAGAAAATCCGCAGAATAATTTGAGGCCGCTGAAACTTTAGCAAACGTTTTGCCCAAAGCATTTGCTATGTCCTCAGGAGCAGAGAGTTCCTGCCCATTCCATGAAAGAATTGGTGAAGGGGTTGTTGGGAATTTTCCAGAAATCTGTCTGATTTTCTTCCATATTAACCTGGAGTTAGTGTTTCTGTTTATGGTAGATGCAAAATGAATCCAAGAATTCTTCTTGGCTTGCCTTTGAATGAGACGTGCTTTCGCTCTTAGCTTCTTGTAATTGATAAGATTGGTCGTGGTTGGTGATCTGCGAAATAAATTCCATGCTTTATTTTTTAACTTCTTTGCTTTAGTGCAGTCTTCATTCCACCAATAGTTATGGTGCCGTCGGGACCGAGGATTCGACAATGGAATTGAACACTTAGCTGCAGATAGTATGTGTGAAGTGATATAATCTGTGGCTTCATCTATCGACTGTGTACGTATATATTGCTCGTCCAGGGTGACAAAAGATTGAAATTTGATCCAGTTGGCTTGAGAGAACTTCCATTTCCTGCATGGATTCAATAATGGTGGTTGTGCAGTGAGCAGATCACAAATAATCAGAAAATGATCATTGCCCAAGGGATCATCTAAAACAGACCATTCTATGATTGGAAACAGAATCGGGGAACATACTGATAGATCAATTGCAGAAGTTTGTCCAGTTGGTAATTGTATGTAAGTGGGTGCACCAGTATTAAGAACAGTAAGGTTTTGTTTGTCTAGAAATGTTTCAATTAGTCTGCCATATGTATCTACTTTTGTTGATCCCCATAAGGGATGGTGGCTATTGAAATCACCCAACAGACAGACCGGGGTTGGCAATTGCAATAGCAAGTTTTCAAGATCTTGGTAAGAGAAAGTATGACTTGGTGGGAGATAGATTGATGCTAGTGTTAACGCAACCTGGGTTATCAAACGTACAGCAACCACTTCAATATCAGTTTGCAAAACAATTTGTTTGTTCGGGATCTTTGAGCTGATGAAGATGGCCACACCTCCACGGGCAGCATTTGAAGTATTACGATCTTGTCGATAGATGACATAGTTCTTTATGTTGGTGGAAATTTGTGGAGTTAGGTAGGTTTCCTGTAGACAGAAACCAACTGGAGAATAGCGCTGAATGAGGACTTGAATGTCGTTAAGGTTGCTACGATATCCTCTGCAATTCCATTGTAGAATATAAGGCATTATTGGTGTTTAGTAGAAGAAGCTGTATCTGACTGCTTTTTTAATGTGGTTGGCTTGTGACGTTCAGGCTTTGGTTTGTCTTTTTTGGAGAAGAATGGTCGACCGGTGTCCATTTCTTCTTCCGCATGTAATTCTAATATAGTTTCTTGTCTAGATGAGTCGAATGTATCCATAGATGTTTCTTGGATATTCTTTTTTAAATGTGAGCTCCGATTATTTGATGTAGAAGCAATCACTGTGGGAGGGGAGGGAGATGTCGCTGGTACTGTAATTGCAGTATTATTTGCCTGGTTCATCTGCTTAGGGGTATTGGACTTTTGCTGATAAAGAACAGCCCGAGCCCAGTCAGATTGATTGATTGATTTAGTTTTTAATGGCGCATTGGCAGCTAGGGTCATAATGCGCCAAGTCAAAGTTTAAAAGCTAGTAAACAATTTGTTAGCCTAGGCTACCACGTCTAGCAAAGAAAGACATAAAAGTAAAAATATAAAATTTAGACCTTTGTATAAAAATTAATAGAGTGTAAAAAGTTAAAAACGTCGGACATGTTGTCTCTGTCACCTAAAATCTGACTGAGTGTAAATGGTTCAGTCAGATTATAAAAAGCGGTAAAACACAAGCGGCGTGCTTCTATAAAAACAGGACATTCTATAAAAAGATGACGGACCGTTAAAATAATGTTACACATCTCGCACATAGGTGGGTCATCCGCCCTCAGCAAGTAGGAGTGGGTTAGATGACTATGACCTATGCGGAGCCGAGCAAGAACAACTTCCTCTCTTCGGACCCTGCGTAGACTGGACTGCCATTGCGAAATTACAGGCTTTATGTGATGCAGTTTATTTGTGACCTGTCCGTGCAAAGAATCTTGCCATTGGGAATACAATTTAGAGCTTATTATTTGCCTGTAGTCTGTATAGGGGACTGACAGGCAATTGTTATCCAGGGAAACAGCTGATTTTGCAGCGGTATCAACTAATTCATTTCCCCGGATCCCAACGTGGCTTGGGATCCAGCAAAAGCGAATATCAAATTCTAATTCCACGAGAGGAAGAAGAATCTGCCGGATCCTAGACAGGATCGGATGAGGATTAAACCTCACCGACACTAGAGCCTGTAACACGCTCAAGGAATCACAATAAATCATATACCTTTGGTAGTCGCTATTTTTAATGTGATCTAGGGCTGTTTCTATTCCACGCAACTCTGCAGTATAAATGCTAGTTTCTTGTGGGATCTTATTGGATAATGTTTTGTTAGGGAACACGACAGCATATCCCACATAGCATTCTAATTTTGAGCCGTCTGTATAGACTGGCAGAAAGTCAGAATACTGCTGTCTATGTGATGCAAAGAGTTGCTGGTAGACAGATGGCGGTGTTGTTGTTGTTGTTGTGGGGGTTTTCTGGCGCATAAGCAGCTTTGGCTATAATGCGCCTATTCCTTTATTGTAATAATATATGAGAATTTCTTCTTATGTCAGAAGAGGCAAAAATCAGAAATGACTAAAAACTCCAATTTTCTTCAGAAAATTAAAAAATTCAGGGATATTTGCATTGTCACCAATGACATTCTCTAGAGTTATTGGTTTGCGAAGGTTAACCAAAGATAGCAGGGTTGTATTTCTGTCTTGATTATAGTGTGGGCATTCGATGAGAATGTGTTTCACAGTCAGATTTAGAAAACAATGTGGACACTGTGGTGGATCATCTCCTGTGAGTAAATGAAGGTGAGTCAAATGTGTATGGCCTATTCTTGATCTTGAAAGGAGTACCTCTTCTCGTCTTGATGAACGGACACTGGAACGCCAAATTCTAGGATCCTGTTTAAATTGAAAAAGTTTGTTATGTGTTTGAGAGTGCCAGAGTGCTGTCCATTCTGTTAGGCATGCATCGCGAATGATTTGTGGGTAGTCTGATGCTGGAACAGGGATAGTGGTTAAATCTAAGGTAGATGGATTTTTTGCCGCTTTATCGGCCAGTTCATTACCAGAAATTCCAGAATGGGATGGAATCCAGCAGAAGGTGATCATTTGGTGGCGCTCTTCAATCTGCAGTAATAATCTTCTAATTTCATTTAGAAGAGGGTGAACTTTATCTGTGGAGTTAGATAATGCCATAATTGAGCTGAGGGAATCAGTGTAAATAACAAATTTTAGTGAGCAGTCAGAACAGAGGTTTTCTAAGGCTAGTTTAATTGCATATAATTCTGCTGAGAATATACTGAATTCAGGTGGAAGGGCTGCTGAAATAGTGGTATTTAGGAACACTGCTGCTGCTCCAACATTTGAGTTAGATTTAGAGCCATCTGTATAAATTGGAGAAAAGTCAAAATATTTGTGAGTGTGAATTGCATGAAGTTGTTTCACATTTGATGCTTGAAGAACATTTTTTCCCCACTGGCAAAGGTAAGTGTCACAGGTGGGTAGAGGAGTAAGAGTCCATGGTGGTTGAGTGCATGTTACTACTTCTTGTACAGAATGAATGGGAACTTTCCAAACTTGCATCAGTTCAAGAAGGCGAAGACCAGCTGGTTTTACTATACTAGGCTTACTTCTGTAGAGGTTTTCTAGTGGTGGATTAAATAAATATGACTGAATTGGATGCGGGGCACAGCTTTGTATTTTGACAGCATACTTCAGTAGCAGTGTTTTCCTACGTAGTGTTAACGGGGGCTCATGAGCGTCAATGTAGAGGCTATGTGCTGGTGATGTTCTGAAAGCCCCAAGTGCAGTCCTCAAGGCGCTGTGCTGAACTGGATCAAGCCAGCGCAAAACACTTGCTCTGGCAGAATCACAGACAGGGGCACCATAATCAAGACGGGATCGGATTAATGCCCTGTATAGCCGAAGTAAGGAGGTGCGATCTGCACCCCATGTTAGGGCGGATAAAGTTCTGAGTATATTTAACTTTTTTAAACAGGAAGTACGTACATTTTTAATATGGTCTAAGAAATTTAATTTGTTGTCAAGGATTAATCCTAGAAATCTGATGTTACTATTGACTGGGATGGAGAAGTTGGAAATTTGGAGTTCAGGATCCAGATGGAGTTTGCGTTGTCGACAAAAATGGATGGCGACTGTTTTCTGTTGTGAGAGTCGATAGCCGTTAAGGTTGACCCATTGTTGTATCTTGTTCAGTGATATCTGAAGCTGCCTTTCAATTGATCTCATGATTTGGGAATGACAAGAAATGGAGAGGTCATCCGCGTAAAGATATGACTCAACTGTGTTTGGAAGCTGTTTAGTGATGGAATCTATTCTAAGAGCAAAAAGAGTGGCACTCAGCACAGATCCCTGAGGAACACCTTCTTCCTGAATGAAAGTTGTAGAGAGCTCATTTTGGTATTTTACTTGAAACGATCTAGTGTATAGGAAGTTCTGCACAAATATGGGAAGGTTTCCGCGTAGACTGAGAGAATAAAGATCACTAATTATACCATGTCGCCAGGTGGTGTCAAAGGCTTTCTGTATATCTATAGTAACCATAACCAGATGCTCGTGTTTAACGAACGCATTGCGAATGGCAAATTCAGCCTTGATCATGAGATCAGCCTTGATCATGAGATCTAAACATGATCTGTTTTGTCGAAAGCCATGCTGACTATTGCTCATGAGATGTTGTAACTCTATGATCCAGACGAGTCTATTGTGGACAATTTTTTCAAGGATTTTGCTGAGGCAGCTTGACAGAGATATAGGTCTATAGTTATGGGGATTGGTTGGATCTTTTCCAGGCTTCAGGAACGCCAAAACAATAGAGTGGTGCCAAGAAGCTGGATAAGTTTTTTCTAAAAAAATACGGTTGTAAAAGACCAGGAGGAGGCGCAAAGCTTTGTCATCAAGATGTTGCAGCATGATATAATAGATCCCATCTGGTTCGGCGGCACCATTACGAGCTGTTTTAATGGCATGCAATTATTCAGGATATTGTAGAGGTTTGTTATATGGCAGAATGAGGGCAGTTTAGAAGTTAATAGAATACCGTTCTCGACTGTTTTTAATTCGTTGGAAAGATGTAGTATAAGCTGATGTTGCCGAGATCTCAGCAAACGTATTGCCCAAAGGGTTAGCTATATCCGAGGGACTAGTTAAATCTCGCCCATTCCATGAGAG
Organism: Mastigoproctus giganteus; assembly: GCF_048544385.1. Classification (NCBI taxonomy): domain Eukaryota; kingdom Metazoa; phylum Arthropoda; class Arachnida; order Uropygi; family Thelyphonidae; genus Mastigoproctus; species Mastigoproctus giganteus. Next base: position 94,699,104 of record NC_143575.1, on the reverse strand, counting down.
GACTGGAGAGGGTATGGTTGGAAACTTGCCAGAAAGCTGTCTAATTTTTTTCCAGATTAATTTGCTGTCAGTATTTCTGTTAATTGTTGATGCAAAACGAGCCCAGGATTCTTTTTTGGCTTGCCTCTGTATGAAACGTGCTTTTGCCCTTACTTTCTTATAATTTATCAGATTGGCTGTGATTGGATAACGCCGAAACAAATTCCACGCTTTATTTTTTGCTTTTTTTGCTTTGGTGCATTCCTCATTCCACCAATAATTATAGTGCTTTCGACCCGTTGGGTTTGATAATGGTATTGTATCTTTAGCCACGTTTAAGAGATGCGACGTTATGTAGTCTGTCACATCATCAATATGATGGAAACGGATTTTTTTCTCATCGAAAGAGATTGAGGACTGAAATTTTGCCCAGTTTGCTCTTGTAAATTTCCATTTCCTGCAGGGTTTAGTTAAAGGAGTCTGTGCTATCAATACCTTGCATACGATTGGGAAGTGATCACTGCCCATGGGGTCGTTTATAACATACCACTCTATGGTCGGGACCAGTACTGGAGAACAAATGGAAAGATCTATTGCTGAAGTATTTCCAGTTGGGAGCTGAATGTGAGTGTGCGTGCCAGTATTCAGTATGGTGAGGTTTAGTGCATCTAAAAGTCTTTCAATGAGTCGACCACGTGTATCCAATTTAGAAGCACCCCATAGGGGGTTGTGCCCATTAAAGTCCCCTAATATACAGACAGGTTTAGGTATCTGTATGAGGAGGTCTTCAAGTTCTTTTAGAGAATAAGTATGGTTTGGCTGTAAATAGATTGAGACTAGTGTTATTGCAATATGGAGAGTTATACGAACTGCAACAGCTTCTATTTCAGTTCGAAGTGGGATATGCTTTGTTGGGATCTTTGAATTTATCAGGATTGCTAAACCACCGTGGGCAGTATTTGCTGTATTGCGATCTCTTCGATAAAGGCAGTAGTTCTTTATCGATGGAGAAATTTGCGAGGTTAAGTAAGTTTCTTGGAGACAGAGAGCAACTGGAGAATACTGGATTGATTGATTGATTGATTGGTTTGGTTTTTTATGGCGCATTGGCAGCTGTGGCCATAATGCGCCAAGACTAGGTAATATTTAAAAAGTTTAAATTCTCGGTGACCTAATTAGTAAGGCCACCATGTCGAAATATATAATAATGTAACAAAAGCATAAATTAAATACAATTAAAAACTTTTATTAATTTAAAATAGCTAAAAACAGCAGACACATTGTCATTGTCAGATAAAATCTGACTGAGTGTATACGGCTCAGTCAGATGGTTAAAAGCGGTAAAACGGATATTGCTAAAATCTGGACAGTCAATTAAAAGGTGTCTGATAGTTAAAGTTGTACCACAGGACACACACATAGGAGGGTCATCAGCCCTCAGCAAAAATGAATGAGTCAAATGACTATGTCCTATGCGGGTCCGGGCAAGAACAACTTCCTCCTTACGATTCCTGCGCAGACTAGACTGCCACGGTTCAATTACAGGCTTTATACAATATAGTTTATTCCCAGTCTGTCTATTCCACAAATCCTGCCATTGGGAATGTATCTTTTGCTGTATTGTTTGCCTGTAGTCTGTATAGGGGACTGAGAGGCAACGGTTATTATTTGGAATTGCTGATTTGGCTGCGGCGTCAGCCAAATCATTTCCCTTAATCCCAATGTGGCTAGGAATCCAGCAGAAGCGGATGTCATATTCACGTTCACGGAGGAAGTGAATCTTCTGCTGAATGCTAGACAGAACTGGATGAGAATTATATTTCACGGTTATTAAAGCCTGTAACACGCTGAGAGAGTCAGAATATAAAATGAACCGTTGGTGTTCGCATTCATTAATGTGATCCAAGGCTAACTCTATTGCGTGCAGCTCTGCAGTAAATATGCTGCATTCAGAGGGAATCTGCTCCGATGTAGTGCTGTCTGTAAAGACAGCAGCAGATCCCACATATGATTCCGACTTCGAGCCGTCTGTGTAAACTGGCGCGAAGTCAGAATATTCAGCTCGGTGTGCTGAATAAAGCTGCAGGTAGACAGACGATGGAGTGTCCGACTTTCCCCAATTTCTAAGGGACAAGTCACATGCCGGAACATGAGCATGCCACGGTGGAAGGGGTTGCTTCGGTGTTTGAGAAACTTTGTCTACCTTGATATTAAGTTCTTTGAGTAGCTCTTGGAGACGAATACCAAAAGGACGATTGGCAGTCTTTCGAGTGTTGTACAAATTTTCCCATCGTGGCTCAAAAACGGATAGCCACGTAGGATGGTCTGGCAAGGATTTTAGTTTTAGAGCGTAGTTTAGAGACAATTGCTTACGTCGAAGCGATAACGCCGGTTCGTTTGCTTCGACGTATAAGCTCTGGACAGGAGATGTTCGAAATGCTCCAGTAGCTATACGGAGGGCCTGATGATGGACAGGGTCCAGCCAACGAAGTACACTGTCTCTGGCCGAATTGTATACCAGGGACCCGTAATCAAGTCTGGATCGTACAAGTGCACGGTAGATGCGTAGTAGGGTGCATCGCATCGATCCGCACCCCAAGATGTAGAGGAAAGAGAGCGCAGAATATTCAGCCCTCTTGTGCACCTTGTGCGGAGTTTACGGATGTGATCCAGAAAGGTTAACTTTTTATCAAATACGAGGCCCAAAACTTTTGTATCCGCCGCTACTGGAATAGCATTATGTCCGAGCCTTAATTCAGGTTCAGGATGAAGATTACGCTTGCGACAAAAGTGCACGCAAACGGTCTTCTCCGGCGAGAACCTGAAGCCATTAGCAAGTGCCCAGGAATTAAGGCGATCAATGGCTTTTTGCAGTTGTCTTTCAATAACCCTCATGTTGCATGACTGACAAAAAATGCTAAAGTCATCAACATAGAGGGCACTGTTTACGGTTGGAGGAAGTTGTTCTGTGATGGAATTTACTTTGATGGCGAAAAGCGTGACACTTAAAACTGATCCCTGTGGTACTCCCTCCTCTTGGCTAAAGGAACGAGAGAGTGAGGATACCAAACGAACTTGGAAAGATCGATTGTCTAAAAAGTTTTTAATAAAAATGGGGAGTCGTCCCCTAAGACCAAGGCTATGCAGATCTTTTAAGATGCCAAATCTCCAAGTTGTGTCATACGCTTTCTCCATGTCAAAGAACACCGACACCAAGTGTTCGCGTTTTAGGAAAGCATCCCGGATGGATGTTTCCAGTCTAATAAGATGGTCCAAAGTGGACCGGTTCCTTCGGAAGCCGCACTGGATATTGGAGAGAAGGTCATTTGATTCTAAGTACCAAATTAACCGAGAATTGACCATTCTCTCCAGGATTTTGCACAGACAGCTAGTCAGAGCAATAGGACGATAATTGGTAGTGACTTTTGGATCCTTTCCTGGCTTAGCAAAGGCAAGAACGATTGCCTTGCGCCAGGAATCCGGAAACTGCCCTTCGATAAAGATTCTGTTATACAGAAGGAGCAGACAATCCATAGATTTTGGTGAAAGATGTTTAATCATGTCATAATGGATGCCATCTGGTCCAACAGCACTTGCTTTGGAAAGAGCGAGGGCTCTTTTAAGTTCCTGAATAGTAAAATCCCCGTTGTAGGGATAGAGGCCCTTGGACTTAAAATTAAGTGCTTCTCTTTCCAGTTTATGTTTCAGGACCAGGAACTCTGGGGAATACGAAGATGTTGCAGAGATGTTAGAGAATGTTTCCCCAAGAGCATTGGCTATTGCAGTTGGATCTGCAATAGCGCATCCATTATAATCTAGGATTGAAGAAGGGTGGGATGTATATTTTCCCTTCATTTTCCGGATTTTATCCCAGACTACCTTAGAATTGGTAGTCTGGTTAATAGATGACGTAAAACGGATCCATGATTCCTTTTGACTCTGACGGCGAATGTAGCGTGCTTTGGCTCGTGTGCGCTTGAAGGCTATTAGATTAGCAGTGGTAGGATATCGACGGAATATCCCCCACGCTTTGTTTTGGGCCTTTTTTGCTGCTGTGCATTGTGAATTCCACCAAGGTTCGGGAAATGGTGGAAACCGGTCAGATGTCTTTGGAACAGGTTTCGCAGCTGCTTGGACAATAATTTCTGTGATGTACTTAACTGCATCATTGATAGGCTCCTGACTGACTGTACTGAGGTCAAAATTTGCCTGATGTTGGAAGGCATTCCAGTCAGCCTGATCAAACTTCCACCGTGGTAACCTAAAAGGAAGACATGGTCTCCCACTGTGTAACAAGGTTATCACAGGGAAGTGATCACTTCCGTATAGATTCTCCTCCACTTCCCAAGTGAGTGAAGGGAGTAGAGAAGGGGAGCAGATAGAGAGATCAATGGCAGAAAACGTACGGGTAGGCATGTGGAAGAAGGTGTTTGTTCCAGTATTTACAAGGGAAAGGGCATTGTCATTGAGCATACGCTCTATGACCCGTCCCCTTCCATTGATGATAGCACTACCCCACAGGGTGTTATGTCCATTAAAATCCCCAAGAAATAAGAAAGGGGGCGGCAACTGCGTTACAAGATCATCAAGGGCTTCCTGGGAGATGTCAGTCCCAGGTGGCAAATAAATAGAGCAGACCGTTAATAGAAAACCCACTGTAAGGCGAATTGCAACAGCCTCTATGCTGGTTGTAATTAGCAAGGGCTGAACTGGGGTCTGATTACTCACAAGGATAGCCACTCCTCCATGAGCAGGACCATCCGCAATTCTATCCTTACGAAAGATTGTGATGTTATGCATGGTGGGATCATCGTTTGCTTTTAGATACGTCTCCTGCAAGCAAAAGCAAACTGGCTCGTGCTTTTGCAGGAGGGCCTTGATGTCATCAGTATTTCGCCGGAATCCACGACAATTCCATTGTAGGAATTTAGCCATTATTTTGGCTTGGTGGGTCCATCAGGCGGCTTCCGAACTGCTGAGGGCTTAATTTTATCAGTCTTGGCTTTATCTTTTTTGGGGAAGAATGGACGCTGTCCCGTGTCCATTTCTTCCTCCGCGAAGAGTTCCAAGACTGATTCATCCGGTACCTCCTTGTGCTCGACATCCATTGTTTCTGTTTTATCTGTTTTATCTGTTAGCTCTTTACCAGTTGGTTTTGGTAGTGGTGGAGCACTCGGAGGTACGGATATAGGAGTGGCAGCTGACTGTGTTTTTTTGGTGGGCTTTTGTGAACTCAATAAATAGCGTGCAATCGGAGTGAATGACTCTTTTGGTGGTACAGTCATCTCTGTTTGTGTACCGATAGTGCACTTCGCAGAAACCTTCTGGGCATATGAAGGTTTCCCGCTATTTATTGGTTGCATGCGTCTTCTGGCCTCTGGGTAGGAGATATTCAGCTCTGTTTTTAGTTTTTCGATCTCTTTTTCATCCTTCCACCGCTGGCATGCTCTGGAGTAAGCAGGGTGCTCTCCTTGGCAATTTATACAGATCGGTTTAGAAGCTGAACATTCCTTGCTCTCGTGATCTTTTGAACCACATCGAGCACAGGCAGGGTTACCACGACAAGCCGTTTGTGAATGGCCGTATTTTTGGCATTTAAAGCACCTCAGTGGGTTTGGGATGTAAAGCCGCACTGGGCAGTTTAAATAGCCTGCCTTGATGGAACTTGGAGGCCGTGGGGTGTTAAATGTTATGATGAGAACTCGGGTAGGGACGAGATTCTCATCCTTCCGCATTGATATTCTCTTGACAGCCGTCACTCCTTGGTCTTTTAGTTCAGAGCAGATCTCTTCCTCAGAGACATGAAGAAGATCCCACTCTGAAATGACTCCTCGTGAAGAGTTCAAAGTTTTGTGGGGTGTTACACTGATTGGTATTCCCCCTATGGATGTCGCATTCAGGATTCTTTCTGCTTGCTTTGCACTGGAAGCTTCGATTAAAAGATCGCCAGAACGCAGCCGTTTTACAGATTTTGGTGATCCTGCCAGCCCTTCTAATCCTTTCGGGATAAAGAAGGGTGACATCTTCCCAATTGACTGCTCTCCGGTAGAATGGAGTATGAGGAAAAGCGGTGTAATAGATGGTCGTTTATCCTCAGTTCTGGCTCTTTTGGCAGAATTGGTGTCATTCTCATCTGATCGGTTAGGTAGGGGCCTTGTTGGGGCCCCAGAAGAAGGATTTAAATTACTCATGAGAGTAAAGAAAAAATGTCTGATGCCTAAGTACCTCACCCACCACGGATCCCTACGAGGGGGCGCCCACTCGTGAACTAGCAGGTACTGCGTACACGAATGGGACGCCGAATTCGCTTAGAACACCATACCCACGTTACCAATAAATCTTTATCCCGTCCCAGGACCATAGGGAGGGAGACTTATTGGAACGCAGTTGACCCTAGCAGTATAAAACCACCCGCCGATTGATCCCAGTCGAGCCGGTCCGGGACCACCCGTCTCGTCGAAGCAGGGGCCAAAGTGGTGTATTGAAGCTGGGCCCCTCAACCACCAGGATCCCCCTTTCCGCTTCCACGGGTCGCGGCGCACGGCTGCACACGCCGGATTCCAACGATGTAACCCTGGAACCAAGGTATGGGCGTTAGATCCCAGTGATGCTAGTCTGGAAAACCAGCAGCGTCACTGGGAGGTCCCCTCACCACGTACAGGTGCCCACGTCGAGGGGGGAGAATACTGGATAATTAGATTATGGATATCATCTATGATCGGAAGATCCACAGTTTGGACAAACTGGGTTTCCTTTACATGTTGTCTGAGAGTGACCATACTTTTGGCACTTGTAGCATCTCAAGGGATTGGGTATATACGGGCGAACACGACAAAGTAGATAGCCAGCTTTTACTGTTGATGGTAGGTTTGGGGAATTAAATGTAAGAATGATATTCCTGGTAGGCATAAGGTTATTGTCTTTTTCAGTCATGATCCTTCTTGATGCAATAACATTTTGATCCTGAAGTTCTTGGGTTAATTCATCCTCTGTCACGTTCAACAAATCCCATCTAGAAATCACACCTTTGGATGTATTTAAGGTAGCATGGGGAGATACTTTAATTGGTATCCCAGCAAAATTTGAAAGTTGTAAGAGTTTCTCTGAATGTTTACTTTTTGTTGTTTCTAAAAGAAGGTCTCCAGATTGCAGCCTTCTCACAGTCTTCGGAGAACCTGCAATACTCTCCAGGTGTTTCTGGATGAGGAAAGGAGATAATTTGCTGAGAGGTTGTTCTGAAAGTGAATGTAAAATTAAAAACGAAGGAAACTCTTTGGTTGTTGAATTTGTTTTCAACCTCTTGGGTTGTGAAATGTCATGATCAATTTCAGTAAGTGGCCGAGAGCTTGTCGGCTCTAAAGATGGATAATGATTTTGCTCCATCTTTGCTCCTTTTCGCCCTTGGCAGATGAGCTTTTCTGCCAAGGTTTCCGGCCCCGCCACGGGGAGGCAGGAGCAGTGCCTAGTGTGACCAAGCGAGAAGTAGTAGGGGGTTAGTAATAAGAATATGAAAAAAGAAAGGTGGCTTGCCTTTCTTGCTCTGTACAGGTACTTTTGTAGCAAGAGCAGTTATAAAATAAATAGATTGCTTAACGAGAGAAACGCAAAAGAACTATATATCACTTTTTGGAAATCGCACTATAAGGCACAGATAAATCGCTCAGTCACAATCGCTTGGCACCCGGGGCCTTGGCGGTGTAGTAGCCTTCTCCCAGATCTCAAGGGAGAAGTCACAAGGTGGAAAATAAGCATGCCAGGGTGGAAAGAATTGCCTTGGTGATTGGGCAACATTGTCTACCGTCAAGTTCAGCTCATTCAGCAGCCCTTGAATGCGAATACCAAAAGGTTTGTTGGCAGTCCGACGGGTGTTGTAGAGGTTTTCCCAGCGCGGCTCAAAAACGGATGGCCACGTGGGATGCTCGGGCAGGGATTTCAATTTGAAGGCGTACTGTAAGGACAACTGCTTACGTCGAAGAGACAGAGATGGTTCATTTGCTTCAACGTAAAGGCTTTGGACAGGAGATGTGCGAAATGCTCCAGTGGCTGTCCGGATGGCTTGATGGTGGATTGGATCTAACCACTGAAGTGCACTATCTCTAGCAGAACCGTAAACCTGAGACCCATAGTCGAGTTTCGAACGGACAAGTGCCCGGTAGAGACGAAGAAGGGTAGTACGATCTGCGCCCCATGAGGTTGACGAAAGGGCACGAAGGATGTTAAGCCCTTTGACACATCTTGTCCTCAGCTGACGAATATGTTGTAAAAATGTCAGCTTTTTGTCGAAAATAAGTCCAAGGAATTTGAATTCTGCTACAAATGGGATGTTATTTTGCCCAAGCCTTAGTTCTGGGTCAGGATGAAGATTACGTTTGCGACAGAAGTGTACACAAACGGTCTTCTGTGATGAAAATCTGAACCCATTAGCCAAAGACCAAGCTGTAAGATGATCAATGGTTTTCTGCAGTTGCCTTTCAATGACCCTCATATTGCATGAATTACAAAATATAGCAAAGTCGTCTACATAGAGGGCATTGTTTACAGTGGGTGGAAGTTGTTCTGCGATAGAGTTTATTTTGATTGCGAAAAGCGTAACACTTAGAACGGATCCTTGTGGGACTCCCTCTTCCTGAGAGAAAACTCGAGAGAGGGTGGATCCTAAACGGACTTGAAATTGGCGATTCGAAAGAAAGTTTTTAATAAAAACAGGAAGGTTACCTTTAAGACCAAAGTTATAGAGGTCTTTTAAAATTCCAAATCGCCAGGCTGTGTCGTACGCTTTTTCAATATCAAAGAAAACTGCTACCAAATGCTCGGATTTAATAAAAGCATCACGAATGGACGTTTCCAATCGGATTAAATGATCCAGAGTGGATCTATTTCTTCGGAAGCCGCACTGTGTCCTGGAAAGCAGACCATTTGTTTCTAAGTACCATACGAGGCGTGCATTAACCATTCTTTCCAGGACTTTGCACAAACAGCTTGTCAGAGCGATAGGACGATAGTTACTTGGATTGCTAGGATCTTTTCCTGGTTTTGGGAAAGCAAGGATGATAGCCCTTTGCCAGGAATCCGGAAATTGTTTGTGAATAAAAATTCTGTTAAACAGAATTAAAAGGTGATCCTTAGATTGTGGTGAGAGGTGTTTTAGCATTTCGTAGTGGATGTCATCGGGCCCCACAGCACTTGCATGCGTGAGAGTTAGTGCTGCATTTAACTCTTCCTGTAAAAAGGGCTTGTTATACGATTCAAGCCCTTTTGAAGAGAAGTTCGGTGGGTTTTTCTCTATTTTCTTTTTCAGGGCCAAAAACTCTGCGGGAAAAGATGTTATCGCAGAGATTTTTGCGAATGTTTCCCCTAGACTATTTGCAACTGCAGTTCGATCTGCAATTGGACATCCGTTATGCTCGAGGATCACTGAAGGGCATGGTGGATATTTTCCCTTCATTTTCCGGATCTTATCCCAGACTACTTTTGAGCTAGCAGCCTGAGTTATGGAAGATGTAAAACGAATCCAAGATTTCCTTTGGCTCTGACGTCGTACATAACGTGCTTTTGCCCGTGCACGTTTGAATGATATTAAATTTTCAGTGGTGGGATATCGGCGGAATATCCCCCACGCTTTGTTTTGTGCTTTTTTTGCTGCCGTGCATTCTGAATTCCACCAAGGTTTGGGAAATAGTGGGAACCGGCTGGATGATTTTGGGATTGCAATTGCAGCTGCTTGGACAATCGTTTCTGTGACATGAATGACTGCTTCATTGATTGGCTCCTGACTGACTGTAGTGATGTCAAAGTTTGCCAGATATTGAAAGGCATTCCAGTCAGCCTGATAAATCTTCCACCGCGGTAAACTAAATGGCAGGCAGGGGCTACCACTAGTTAGGGTTGTTATCACGGGGAAGTGATCGCTTCCATATGGATTTTCTTCTACCTCCCAAGCAAGTGAAGGAAGAAGAGAAGGGGAGCAGATAGAAAGATCAATGGCAGAGAATGTACGGGTAGGCATGTGGAAGAAGGTGTTTGTCCCCACATTTAGGAGGGAGAGATCATTGTCAGTGAGCATATGCTGTATGACTCGTCCCCTTCCATTGATGTCAGCACTACCCCACAGAGTGTTATGTCCATTGAAATCCCCAAGAATTAAACAAGGGGAAGGCAACTGCATGATAAGATCATCAAGGTCTTTCTGGAGGATGTCAATCCCAGGTGGCAAATAAACAGAGCAGACAGTTAATAAGAACCCCACTGTAAGGCGAATTGCTACAGCTTCAATGCTAGTTGTAAGCTGCAAAGGCTGGAATGGGATCTGGTTGCCGATGAGGATTGCGACTCCTCCGTGTGCAGAACCATCCACAATTCTATCCTTACGAATGATAGTAATGTTTTGCATGGTGGGGTCATCATTTGCCTTTAAATAAGTCTCCTGTATGCAAAAGCAAACTGGTTTGTGCTTTTGCAGGAGTGCCTTGATGTCGTCAGTATTTTGCCGGAATCCACGACAATTCCACTGTAGGAATTTAGCCATTATTTGGACTTGGTGGGTCCATCAGGCGGCTTCCGAGGTGCTGAGGGTTTAATTTTGTCAGTCTTGGATTTATCCTTCCTGGGGAAGTACGGACGCTGTCCTGTGTCCATTTCCTCCTCAGCGAAGAGTTCCAAAACTGACTCATCGTGTACCTCCTTCTGCTCGACATCCATGTTTTCCTGGGTACTAGGTGTTACTGCCCCTTTCTTATTCTTTTCTTTTGCTTTTGGTAGTTGTGGAGCATTAGGAGTTACCGATATAGGAGTGGCAGCTGATTGGTCCTTCTGTGCAGGTTTTTGGGAGCTTAAAAGATAACGTGCAATGGGAGTAAATGATTCTTTTGGAGGGACGGACATGTCCGTCTGGGTCCCAATCGAACATCTCCCTGCTACCTTCTGGGCGTAGGTAGGTTTTTTGATGTTAAGAGGTTTCACTGCTTTTCTTGCCTCCTGGTACGATATGTTTAGCTCTGCCTTCAGCAATTGAATTTTGTTTTCTTCTTTCCACCTCTGGCATGCCCTTGAATAGGCCGGATGTTCTCCCTCACCGTTAATGCAGGTGGGTTTAGTGGCTGAACATGCTGTTGTTTCGTGGTCCTTTGCACCGCACCGGGCGCATGCAAGGACTCCACGGCAGGCCATTTGAGAATGTCCATACTTGTGACATTTAAAACACTGTAAAGGGTTCGGAATGTATGGACGTACTGGACAGTTGATGTATCCAGCTTTAATCTCATCAGGAGATTTTGGAGAGTTAAAAGTCAGGATAACACTCCTGGTTTTAACAATTTTTCCATCCCTTCGCGCAGTGATTCTTTTGACGGCAGTAACTCCCTGTGGTTTTAATTCGGAGCAGATTTCCTCCTCGGTGACGTCGAGAAGGTTCCACTCCGAAATGACACCTCTCGATGAATTTAGTGTTCTGTGTGGTGTCACTGTTATGGGTATACCTCCGATTGATGTTACTCGGAGTAGATGTTCAGACTGCCCGTCATTTTTTGTTTCAATCAAGAGATCCCCAGAACGGAGCCTCTTAACTGACTTGGGTGTACCTGCTAACCCATCCAACCCTTTTTGTATAAAAAAGGGCGACATTTTACCAATCGGTGTTTCGTTGGTGGAATGCATTATTAAGAACCTTGGGACAGGCCCTGATGGTAGTTCGGTTCGCTGCCTCTTTGTAGCAATAATGCTATCTGCCTCTCCGTCATTATTTTCAGATAGGGACCGGGTTGGGGCCCCTGAAGGAATACGTTTATCAGGATTCATGAAGTTATTTAAATTGTTCAGTGCCCGGGCTCCCCACCCACCACGGAGCCCAAAGGGACGCCCACTACCCGGCATGCAATAAATGCGCTCGGGAGTGGGACGCCAGGGCTACCCAGACACTATACCCGCACCGCCGCCAGCCTGAATCCTGTCCCTCGGACCATGAGGGTAGGGGCGTGGCATTGACACGGTTGACCCTCGCAGGCGAGCCTACTAGCCGATTGATCCTAGCCGGGCCTTCCAGGACCACCCGTCTTGTCGAAGCAGGGGCCAAAGTGGTGTATTGAAGCTGGGCCCCTCAACCACCAGGATCCCCTTTTCCGAATTTCGACGGGTCGCAGCGCACGAAAAACACGCCGGATTCCATTGATGTAAGCCTGGAACCTGGGCTGTGGGCGTTGGATCCCAGTGATGCTAGTCTGGAAGTCCTGTGGGCGTTGGATCCCAGTGATGCTAGTCTGGAAGTCCAGCAGCGTCACTGGGAGGTCCCCTCACCACGTACAGGTGCCCACGTCGAGGGGCCCAGTCAGAGATTGAAGTGTTTGTAGGTACTGTAACATCGGTTTGGGTGCCCACTGATTGATACTTTTGCGCAATACTGGCGTATGTACGCTTAGTCATACTGGGAGCAATTACTTTCCTTGCTTCTTGAAAACTTACTTTATTTTCAATCTTATATGTCACAATTTTCTTTTCAGTTTTCCATTTCTCGCATGACCTGGAATAAGCAGGATGGTTGCCTTTACAGTTGGGGCAAGCCATTTCTTTTGCTGAGCAATCACTTTGAGTGTGCTCAGTGGACCTACAATTGGGGCAAACTTGATTTCCTCTGCATGCCATTTGAGAGTGACCATACGTTTGGCACTTAAAACATCTCAAAGGATTAGGGGTGTAGGGCCTAATGCGACAATGCAGATAGCCTGCTTTTATCGATGTTGGTAGATTTGGCGTATTGAAAGAGAGGATAATGTTCCTTGTAGGTGCAAGTATATTGTCTTTTTTAGTCATAATCCTTTTGACTGCAATGACATTTTGGTCTTGAAGTTCTTGCATTATCTCCTCCTCCGTGACATTCAAAAGATCCCAGCTGGATATAATCCATTTGGATGTATTTAGGGTAGCATGGGGAGAAACCTTTACTAGAATTCCAGCAAAGTTGGCAAGGTTTAGTAGTTTCTGCGAATGTCCATGGTTTATTGTCTCCACTAGTAGGTCGCCTGATTGCAGTCTCTTGACTGTCTTAGGCGATCGTGCCAGACTTTCCAGGTGTTTTTGGATAACAAATGGAGAGAGCTTACTGAGAGGCTGATCTCCAAGAGAGTGCATTATTAGAAATGCAGGACAATTTGTCGCTGAGGAAGTGGTTTTCATCCTCTTGGGTTGCGACGTGTTATGCTCATTTTCTAACTCTGGCCGAGAGCTTGTCGGCTCGAGAGGCGGAAAGGCATGTTGATCCATGTTCGCTCCTTTTAGTCCTTGGCAGATGAGCTTTTCTGCCAAGACTTCCGGCCCCGCCACGGGGAGGCAGGAGCAGTGCCCGGTGTGACCAAGCGTAGAGTATTAAGTGTTAGTAAAAGAAGTATGAAAAATAAAGAAAGGTAGCTTTTCTTTCTTGCTCTGTACAAGTACTTTTTGTGACAGTAGCTGATATAAAAAATAAATTTCTTAAGGACAGTAACTTAATATAACTTTAAATCGCTTTTATATAATCACTTTTTAAGCACAGAGAAAACGCTCGATCACATTCGCTTGGCACCCGGGGCCTGTTTTGAAGTTGAACTGGGATTATTTGGTGTAGTAGCAATCATTGACGGATGAGGAGATTTTGCTGGAATCGTAAGAGGCGTATTACTTGCTTGATCTGAGTGCTTCTGGATATTGGACTGTTGCTGAGAAAGAACAGCTCGAGCCCAGTCGGAGATTGATATGTTGGATGGAACAGTAACATCAGTTTGTGTGGCTATTGTTTGATATTTTTTTGCAATACTGGCATAGCTACGGTTAGATATACTGGGTGCAATTAATTTTCTTGCTTCCTGATAAGTAACTTTGTTTTCGACTTTATATTTTACAATTTTTTTCCTCCATTTTCCACTTCTCACATGTTTTAGAGTAAGCAGGATGGTTACCCTTGCAATTAAGGCAAGTCATTTCTTTTGCCGAACAGTCATTTTGATTGTGATCAGAAGATCCACAGTTGGGACAAGCTGGGTTCTCTCTGCATGCCGTCTGAGAATGGCCATACTTTTGGCATTTGTAGCATCTCAACGGATTAGGAATATAAGGGCGAATGCGACAGAGTAGATATCCTGCTTTTACTGTTGAGGGTAGATTTGGACTTTTAAAGGTGAGAATGATACTTCTGGTGGGTGTGAGTATATTGTCCCTTTTAGTCATGATTCTTTTGACAGAAATTACATTTTGTTCATTTAGCTCTTCTTTAATTTCTTCTTCTGTCACATTCAAAAGGTCCCAACTAGATATAACACCCTTAGATGTATTTAGGGTTGCATGGGCAGTTACCTTTACTGGAATTTTTGCAAAGTTTGTCACTTTCAAGAGTTTTTCAGAATGCCTGTAGTTGACAGTTTCTACTAGTAAGTCCCCCGATTGCAATCTCTTAACCATCTTGGGAGACCCTGCAATACTTTCCAAGTGTTTTTGGATAAGAAAGGGGGACAGTTTACTAAGAGGCTGTTCTGATAATGAATGCATTATTAGAAATGCAGGAAACTCGGTCGCAGAGGAAATGGTTTTTAACCTCTTTGCTTGTGAAGAGTCATGTTCCTGTTCTGTGTCTAGCCGACTGCTTGTCGGTTCTAAATTTTGGCTCCTTTTAGCCCCTGGCAGATGAACTTTTCTGCCAAGGTTACCGGCCCCGCCACGGGGAGGCAGGAGCAGTGCCTGGAGTGACCAAGCGAAATTAGTAGGAGTTTGTCTATTAAATATGAAAAATAAAGAAAGGTTACTTTCCTTCCTTGCTCTCTACCAGTACTTTTGATAAAAGAGCTACTAAATAAAAGGATTTCTCAACGAGAGGAACGTAAAAGAGAACGCAGAATTCACCAATGAAAAAGTCGCAGTGAAAGCAGAAAGAGAAATCGCTCAGTCAATCGCTTGGCACCCTTGGGCCCTTGGCGGGAGATAAATTGATACTAATGTTAACTCAATTTGGGTTACCAAACGTACAGCAATGACTTCAATTTCAGTTTTCAAAACAATTTGCTTGGTCTTTGAACTGACCAAGATGGCCACACCCCCACGAGCGGAAGTTGAAGTATTACGATCTTGTCGGTAGATAGAATAGTTTTTTATGTTGGCAGAAATTTGGGAAGTTAAATAGGTTTCTTGTGTACAGAAACCAACTGGAGAGTAGCGGTTAATTAAGTCTTGAATATCATTAAAATTGCTACGAAATCCTCTACAATTCCATTGAAGAATATAAAGCATTATTGGTGTTTAGTAAAAAAGCTGTCTCTGACTGTTTTTTTTTTTTATGTGACTGTTTTATGGCGTTCAGGTTTCGGTTTTTCTTTTTTGAAGAATGGCAGACAGATGTCCATATCTTCTTCCACATGTATTTCTAAGACTGGGTCTTCCTGTCTGCATGAGTCAGTTGTATCCATGGATGTGTCTTGAATATTCATTTTCAAGTTTGAACCTCGATTATTTGATGCAGCGGCAGCATTTTCGTTTGAGGAGTAAGAGAAGGAGATTTCGCTGGTACTGTAAGAGCAGTATTGCTTGCCTGGTTCAACTATTTCGGGATAATTGGACTGTTGCTGGGAGAAAACAGTTCGTGCCCAGTCAGAGATTGAGTTGTTTGAAGAGACTGTAACATCAGTCTGGGTGGCCACCGACTGATATTTTTGTGCGACACTGGCATATGTACGTTTTGTACTACTGGGAGCAATTAATTTTCTCGCTTCTTGAAAGCTTACTTTATTTTCAATTTTATACTTCACAATTTTCTTTTCAGTTTTCCACCTGTCACATGTCCTAGAATAGGCGGGATGGTTGCCATTACAGTTAGGGCAGCTCATTTCTGTTGCTGAACAGTCATTTTGAGGCTAATCGGTGGACCTACAGTTGGGAGAGACTGGGTTTCCTCTACATGCCGTTTGAGAGTGGCCATACTTTTGGCACATATAGCATCTCAATGGATTAGGGATGTAGGGTCTGATGCGGCAAAGAAGATAACCTGCTTTTATGGAAGAAGGTATGTTTGGGGTATTAAAAGTGAGCATAATATTCCTTGTAGGTCCCCTCAACGTGGGCACCTGTACGTGGTGAGGGGACCTCCCAGTGATGCTGCTGGGTTTCCAGATTAGCATCACTGGGATCTAACGCCCATACCTTGGTTCCAGGGTTACATCTTTGGAATCCGGCGTGTGCAGCCGTGCGCCGCGACCCGTGGAAGCGGAAAGGGGGATCCTGGTGGTTGAGGGGCCCAGCCTTAATACACCACTTTGGCCCCTGCTTCGACAAGACGGGCGGTCCCGGACCGGCTCGACTGGGATCAATCGGCGGGTGGTTCTATACTGCTAGGGTCAACTGCGTTCCAATAAGTCTCCCTCCCTTTGGTCCTGGGACGGGATAAAGACTTATTGGTAACGTGGGTATGGTGTTCTAAGCGAACTCGGCGTCCCATTCGTGTACGCAGTACCTGCTAGTTCACAGGTGGGCGCCCTCTCGTAGGGCTCCGTGGTGGGTGAGGTACTTAGGCATCAGACATTTTTTCTTTACTCTCATGAGTAATTTAAATCCTTCTTCTGGGGCCCCAACAAGGCCCCTACCTAATCGATCGTTAGATGAGAGTGAAAGTAATTCAGCTAAAAGAGCCAGAACTGAGGAGAAAACAACATCTGTGACACCTCTTTTCCTCATTCTCCATTCCACCGGAGAGCAGTCACTTGGGAAAATGTCACCCTTCTTCATCCAGAAAGGATTAGAAGGGATGGCAGGTTCACCCAAATCCGTAAAACGGCTGCGTTCTGGAGATATTCTAATAGAAGCATCAAATGTAAATCAAGCTGAAAAGTTTTTGAAAGCCACATCTATAGGGGGAATACCCATCATCACAACCCCTCACAAAACTTTGAACTCTTCAAGAGGTGTGATATCAGAGTGGGATCTTCTTCACGTTTCTGAAGAAGAGATCTGCTCTGAATTAAAAGAACAAGGAGTAACAGCTGTCAAGCGAATATCCATGCGTAAGGATGGGAATCTTGTCCCTACCCGAGTTCTCATCCTAACATTCAACACCCCAAGGCCTCCAAGTTCCATCAAGGCAGGGTACTTAAACTGCCCAGTGAGGATTTACGTTCCAAACCCACTGAGGTGTTTTAAATGTCAAAAGTACGGCCACTCACAAACAGCTTGTCGTGGTAACCCTGCCTGTGCTCGATGTGGTGCTAAAGATCACGAGAGCAAGGAATGTATAGCTCCTAAGCCTAACTGTATTAACTGCCAAGGAGAGCACCCTGCATACTCTCGAGCATGCCAGCGGTGGAAGGACGAAAAGGAGATACAAAAGTTAAAAACGGAGCTAAACATCTCCTACCCAGAGGCCAGAAAACGCATACAACCAATAAATAGCGGAAAGCCTTCATATGCTCAGAAGGTTTCTGCGAAGTGCACTATCGGTACACAAACAGATATGACTATACCACCAAGAGAGTCATTCACGCCGATTGCACGCTATTTATTGAGTTCACAAAAGCCCACCACAAAAACACAATCAGCTGCTACTCCAATATCCGTACCTCTTAGTGCTCCACCACTAACAAAACCAAGTGGTAAAAAAGAGCAACCAAAATTAACAGAATCAATGGATGTAGTGGACAAGGAGGTACCGGACGATTCAGTCTTGCAACTCTTCGTGGAGGAAGAAATGGACACCGGACAGCGTCCATTCTTCCCCAAAAACGATAAAGCCAAGACTGATAAAACTAAGCCCTCAGCACCTCGGAAGCCGCCTGATAGACCCACCAAGCCAAAATAATGGCTAAATTCCTACAATGGAATTGTCGTGGATTCCGGCGAAATACAGATGACATCAAGGCCCTCCTGCAAAAGCATGAGCCAGTTTGCTTTTGCTTGCAGGAGACATATCTAAAGGCAAATGATGATCCCACCATGCATAACATCACAATCTTTCGTAAGGATAGAATTGCGGATGGTCCTGCTCATGGAGGAGTGGCTATCCTTGTGAGTAATCAGACCCCAGTTCAGCCTTTGCTAATTACAACCAGCATAGAGGCTGTTGCAATTCGCCTTACAGTGGGATTTTTATTAACGGTCTGCTCTATTTATTTGCCACCTGGGACTGACATCTCCCAGGAAGACCTTGATGATCTTCTAACGCAGTTGCCACCCCCTTTCTTACTTCTTGGGGATTTTAATGGACATAACACCCTGTGGGGTAGTGCTAACATCAATGGAAGGGGACGGGTCATAGAGCGTATGCTCAATGACAATGCCCTTTCCCTTCTAAATACTGGAACAAACACCTTCTTCCATATGCCTACCCGTACTTTTTCTGCCATTGATCTCTCTATCTGCTCCCCTTCTCTACTCCCATCACTCACTTGGGAAGTGGAGGAGAATCCATACGGAAGTGATCACTTCCCTGTGATAACCTTGTTACACAGTGGGAGACCATGTCTTCCTTTTAGGTTACCACGGTGGAAGTTTGATCAGGCTGACTGGAATGCCTTCCAACATCAGGCAAATTTTGAACTCAGTACAGTCAGTCAGGAGCCTATCAATGACGCAGTAACGTACATCACAGAAATCATTGTCCAAGCAGCTGCGAATGCTGTTCCAAAAACATCTGCCCGGTTTCCACCATTTCCCAAACCTTGGTGGAATTCACAATGCACAGCAGCAAAAAAGGCTCAAAACAAAGCGTGGGGGATATTCCGTCGATATCCTACCACTTGTAATCTAATAGCCTTCAAGCGTGCACGAGCCAAAGCACGCTACATTCGCTGTCAGAGTCAAAAGGAATCATGGATCCGTTTTACATCATCTATTAACCAGGCTACCAATTCTAAGGTAGTCTGGGATAAAATCCGGAAAATGAAGGGAAAATATACATCCCACCCTTCTTCAATCCTAGATTATAATGGATGCGCTATTGCAGATCCAACTGCAATAGCCAATGCTCTTGGGGAAACATTCTCTAACATCTCCGCAACATCTTCGTATTCCCCAGAGTTCCTGGTCCTGAAACATAAAATCGAAAAGCAGGCACTTAATTTCAAGTCCAAGGGCTTCTATCCCTACAACGGGGCATTCACTATGCAGGAACTGAAGAGAGCCCTCACTCTTTCTAATGCAAGTGCTGTTGGACCAGATGGCATCCATTATGAAATGATTAAACGGCTTTCACCAAAATCTATGGATTATCTGCTCCTTCTTTATAACAGAATCTTTATTGAAGGGCAGTTTCCGGACTCCTGGCGGAAGGCAATCGTCCTTGCTTTTCCTAAGCCAGGAAAGGATCCAAAAGTCACCACCAATTATCGTCCTATAGCTCTGACTAGCTGTCTGTGCAAAATCCTGGAGAGAATGGTTAATTCTCAATTAATATGGTACTTAGAAACAAATGACCTTCTCTCCAACATCCAGTGCGGCTTCCGAAGGAACCGGTCCACTTTGGACCATCTTATTAGATTGGAAACATCCATCCGGGATGCTTTCCTAAAACGCGAACACTTGGTGTCGGTGTTCTTTGACATGGAGAAAGCGTATGACACAACTTGGAGATTTGGCATCATAAAAGATCTGCATAGCCTTGGTCTTAGGGGACGACTCCCCATTTTTATTGAAAACTTTTTAGCCGATCGATCTTTCCAAGTTCGTGTGGGATCCTCACTCTCTCGTTCCTTTAGCCAAGAGGAGGGAGTACCACAGGGATCAGTTTTAAGTGTCACGCTTTTCGCCATCAAAGTAAATTCCATCACAGAACAACTTCCTCCAACCGTAAACGGTGTCCTCTATGTTGATGACTTTAGCATATTTTGTCAGTCATGCAACATGAGGGTTATTGAAAGACAACTGCAGAAAGCCATTGATCGCCTCAACTCCTGGGCACTTGAAAATGGTTTCAGGTTCTCGAATGAGGGTTATTGAAAGACAACTGCAGAAAGCCATTGATCGCCTCAACTCCTGGGCACTTGAAAATGGTTTCAGGTTCTCGCCGGAGAAGACCGTTTGCGTACACTTTTGTCGTAAGCGTAATCTTCATCCTGAACCTGAATTAAGGCTCGGACAAAATGCTATTCCAGTTGCGGCGGATACAAAATTTCTGGGACTCGTATTTGATAAAAAGTTGACCTTTCTTGATCACATTCGTCAACTCCGCACCAAGTGCACAAGAGGGCTAAATATCCTCCGCTCTCTCTCCTCTACATCTTGGGGAGCAGACCGATGTACCCTCCTTCGGCTTTACCGTGCACTTGTGCGATCCAGACTAAATTACGGGTCCCTGGTATACAATTCGGCCAGAGACAGTGTACTTCGTTGGCTGGATCCTGTCCATCATCTGGCACTCCGTACCGCTATTGGAGCATATCGAACATCTCCAGTCCAGAGCTTATACGTCGAAGCAAACGAACCGCCGTTATCGCTTCGTCGTAAGCAGTTGTCTCTAAACTACGCTCTAAAACTGAAATCCCTGCCAGACCACCCTACGTGGCTATCCGTTTTTGAGCCACGATGGGAAAATTTGTATAACACACGTAAGACTTCCAACCGACCTAAGACTTCCAACCGACCTTTTGGTATTCGTGTCCAAGAGCTGCTCAAAGAATTTAATATCAAGGTAGACAAGGTTGCCCAAACACCGAAGCAACCCCTTCCACCCTGGCATGCTCATTTCCCGGCATGTGACTTGTCACTTAGAAATTGGGGAAAGTCGGACACTCCATCGTCTGTCTACCTGCAGCTTTATTCAGCACACCGAGCTGAATATTCTGACTTCGCGCCAGTTTACACAGACGGATCGAAGTCGGAATCATATGTGGGATCTGCTGCTGTCTTTACAGACAGCATTACATCAGAGCAGATTCCCTCTGAATGCAGCATATTTACTGCAGAGCTGCTCGCTATAGAGTTAGCCTTGGATCACATTAGTAAATGCGAATACCAACGGTTCATTTTGTATACCGACGCTCTCAGCGTGTTACAGGCTTTAATATCTGTGAGATATAATTCTCATCCAGTTCTGTCTAGCATTCAGCAGAAGATTCACTTCCTCCGAGAACGTGAATATGATATCCGCTTCTGCTGGATTCCCAGCCACATTGGGATTAAGGGAAATGATTTGGCTGACAATGCAGCCAAATCAGCAGTTCCCAATAATAATCGCTGCCTGTCAGTCCCTTATACAGACTGCAGGCGAATAATACACGAAAAGATACACTCCCAATGGCAGGATTCGTGGAATAGACAGACTGTGAATAAATTATATCTTATAAAGCCTTTAATTGAACCGTGGCAGTCTAGTCTGCGCAGGAATCGTAAAGAGGAAGTTGTTCTCGCCCGGACCCGCATAGGACATAGTCATTTGACTCATTCGTTTTTGCTGAGGGCTGATGACCCTCCTATGTGTGAGTCCTGTGGCACAATTTTATCAATTAGACACATTTTAGTTGACTGTCCAGATTTTAGCAATATCCGTTTTACCGCTTTTAACCATCTGACTGAGCCGTATACACTCAGTCAGATTTTATCTGACAATGACAATGTGTCTGCTATTTTTAGCTTTTTGAAAGCAATAAACGTTTTTAATCGTATTTAAAATTCATGTTATTATTATTTCGTTTATTGATTTATCATTGTAATTAGATCTGGACACGGTGGCCTAATTAATTAGGTCACTGAGATGTTAAATTTTTATATATTACCTGGTCTTGGCGCATTATAGCCTTAGATGCTAATGCGCCAATAAAACCAAACCAAACCAAACCAATCCTTGTAGGTGCCTGTGTGTTGTCCTTTTTAATCATGATTCTTTTTACTGCAGTTACATTTTGCTCCTGAAGTTCTTGACATATCTCCACCTCCGAGACATTCAGTAGGTCCCAGATGGATATAATACCCTTAGAAGAGTTTAGGATACCATGGGGAGAAACGTTTACTGAAATTCCAACAAAATTTGTAACTTTTAGTAGATGCTCCAAATGTTTCCTGCTGATTGTTTCTATTAGTAGGTTTTCTGATTGCAGTCGCTTGACTGTTTTAGGAGATCTTGCAAGACTTTCGAGGTGTTTCTGAATAAGAAATGGAGACAATTTGGTGAGAGGCTGACCCTTTTAGAAGTATTATCCGAGTGGTTATAGGAGAATATTTTCCATTAATTCTTCGAACTTTAGTCCAAACGGTTCTGATGTCTGTGGTTCTGTTTATAGTGGAGGCATCTCTGGACCCTGTCTCTTTTACTTATTCGTTGTATATGATCAGCTTTAGTTGTAGCTTTCTTGAACTGCATGAGATTAGCTGTGGTTGGGTATTTGCGAAATACGTTCCAATATCTATTCTTCTCTTCCTTGGGTATTGCTACAGACTTCATTACACCATATTTTTAGGTGTGAGCGGGTTTTCATGGATGATTTGGGTATGCCGGTTTCTGCAGCTGCCGTTATTTGCTGAGTTATATAAGTTACCGCTGAGGCAATGGTGAGAATCTCAATGGTTTGAACATCTAGATGTGCCTGTTTTTGATATATCTTCCAGTTAGCTTTGTCAAATTTCAAAAGGGTTTTTATTTCAATTTGAGGAGAGTTATTCGACAGTGTGCATATTACTGGAAAGTGATCACTATTATGAAGATTATCAGTGACCGTCCAATCAAAAAGCGGAAAGAGGTTTGGCAAGCATATTGAAAGAACAATCGCAGAAGTTTACCTTGAGGAAAGATGCACGTGTGTGTGAATCGCATTGTTTAATATTGTTAAGTTGTGCCTTTCAAGAAATTTTTCAATTACCTGACCTCTCTTATCAAGGTTTAGAAACAATTATACATCTGTATAATTGTTTCTAACTGTTCTTACACTGTGTGACCTTCATATCGTTTATAGGCACAATATGGCCTAAGTAGCTCTTGAGCCAGAAACAACCATACCAATACCAATACCAATAACAGAGCGACATTTGAACCGCTTCTAAACACGTTGAAAACAAAAAGTCAGGATAAGTCAACTAATGGGGATTCAGGTTCAAGGAGAGCCCTTTTTTATGAGTTTTTTTTTCCTCTCTAAGATTATACCAAACTATTAAGATAGAAATTGATTGATTGGTATTGATGTTTTAGTTTACAAGGGCAACTGAGGCCAAAATATGCCTATTCTTATGTTACAATTTTTTAAGAATAAATATATTTATGGTTTATCCTCATAAAGAAATAATGTTTCCCTCCCATTTGGATTATCTGTTCTGATTTTCGGTTTACGCTGCATAAATGAGCAAATAATATTTTAATATCTTCATTCAATTTCTGCTTTAATATTCTTAGAAATGATCAGTTTTAGAAACGATTATGCGCTAAACACCAATGAAGACAATACGAATAACAAGAAATTTAGTTCTGAAATCATCCTTATGTCCTTTTATAAATGTTTCAGTCCTTGCATATTTATGTCTTTAATTTAATTAATAAAATACCAATGACTGCAATAATAATTATAGTTTTATTTTCATTCCGATGAATTTTACAAATACTTGAAAAAGAATGTCATTATCTTGGTAATAATCACTGGTACAGTAAATCACAAAATGAAACTCCTTCCAACTATTTTTGTGTTTAATGGTACCACTTTATCATACCCTTTATCAACTTCTTCTAAGGAAAAAATTCTGTCGACTGCCACTAAAGCCACCTCCCGTCGTCCATATCCATCACCTAATTTATGGTTACGTAGCCAATATTATGATCTTCTGGTGGACATTTTGATGTATGATCAGTATGTAACCCTTTATCTACTTTAATTATTCGTTCATTATGTACTCCGCTGATCCCCTGACCTATTCCAGTACCCGCTTTATGTAGACCCTTTCCTAATCCACCACCTGACCCACTTAGTCCCTCGCCAAGTCCACTACCTGGTTTACGTACTCCTTCACCTACTCCGCCTAGTATAAAGAGTGTCCTACATGGCCCACGTATTCCACTATCTACTAAAAATACACTCTTATCTAGTACATTACCTGGTTGACCTAGTTCTCGATCTTCTTCAAAACTTTCAACAGCCCGATTTCTTCTACTTTTACCACGTTCGCCATTAAGTATTCTATACATTCCCCTATCCAGTTCCTGCTCTTCTTCAAAACTTTCAATTTCACGACCTTTTCTACTTTTACCACGTTCGCCAGTACTATCTAGTTGCTTGTCTTGACCTTTTCTACATGTTTTACCTTTTCCAACGTATATGCTACCATCCGTCTTTATTTCAATAACTTGAGCCCCACGACTTTGTCTACTTTTCTGAACCATTGGATATTCCCGAATAGATCTTAGGAGCTGTACTCCATCACCTGAAAAAAGTCAAAATTTAATTCACAGGCATTTGGTGGGGATTAAAACTACATTTTAAAGGTGAGCAAAAATATATATTAGAAATAGAGCAGTTCCAAACAACTGCAGATAATTTATAAAATTCTACACTAAGCTCAATACAGATAATTTGATTTAGGTTTTAATGGAGCATTGGCAGCTAAGGCCCTAATGCGCCAAGTCAAAATAAAGCCAGTTAAAAAAATGATAGCTTATAAATAGGCTACCACGAAAAAAAAATAAATAGTATATAATAAGGCATAAAGTTAAATATAAAAATATAACCTTAAATCTTTATATGTAAATTAATCGACTGAAAAAAGTTAAAAATGTCAGACATTGTCTCTGTCACCTAAAATCTATCTGACTGAGTTGTTGTGGTGTTTTCTGGTGCAAGGGCAACTTAGGCCATATTGCGCTTCCAAACTCAATTGATTTTACATATAAGAACTGTTGGTGGAGCAGTTAGAAATGGTCATACATTTGAATTTGTTTTTAATGCAGAAAGAATTCAGTGAGATTTGCTTCTTTACATATGTTGCTATTGAAAAACAGAGGATTTTGTAGATCTGAAATGAAACTAAAAGACGTTCTTCGGTAGTTGTTGAACAAGGCACATTCAAGGAGCATATGTTTTACTGTAAGTGATTGCGAGCAATGTGCAAACTGGGGAGCACCGTTTCCTGTAAGCAGATATAGATGTGTGAGTTGTGAGCGTGACTTATTCGAGTTCTGGCTAAGATTACTTCTTCTTCTCTGTTTTTACGCAGGCTAGAAGTCCACAATTGTGGTTCAGGTTTTATTTGAAATAGCTTGTTATTTATTTGCATTTTCCACGGAAGCTTCCATTGTTTCATGCATGTTTTCCGTATTTTGTGTCTATAATCAGGATATGGGACTAGATCATTTGTTAACGCTATGTTGGAAGGATGCATTGCAGCAGCATCTGCAAATTCATTTCCTGAAATACCACTGTGGCCTGAAATCCAAGGGAAGATAACAGTTTGCTGATGCTCATGTAGATGCATCAGCTTATGTCATAGGAGTTTTAATAAAGGATTGTTAGGTGAGGAGGTGCCTTTCAAAGCTAAAAGAGCATTCTCTGAATCAGCAAATATTATACTTTTATTTATTGACAGTAGCGAGATGTTTTCTAGAGCAAGCTTAATGGCATGGAGCTCAGCAATGTAGCTGGTGCATTCGGCTGGAATTGAAATTGAAACAGTCGTATTAGGGAAGACAGCAGGTGTACGCAGTTGATTGTCAGACTTTGACCCATCAGTATATATCTGGGTAAAGTGGGAATTCTTTTGTGTATGAGCAAAATGTAGTTGTTGGATGCTAAAATTCGCTATAGAACCTTTATTCCATTGCTCAAAGTATTCATTAGAAGAAAGCGTGAAGGTAGTCCACGGGGATCTGGATCTTTTGATTCCCTGAGGATATTACCAAGCTGAATGTTCCAGCTATCTGTTAGATTCTGTAGTCTGATACCATTAGGCCGAATTGTTCTGGGTTTATTTGCGTAGTGGGTTTTGCCACTGTGGATCATGCGGTAGTGGCCAAACAGGATGTGTTATTGTTATGTAGGAATCACTACACAAGGATAGCTATGTCCAAGATGTGTCTGTCAGAGTCGCTATATTCATTTTACTGATTTCATTTTAGAGTAATTTGTAACTGTCTTTCGATAGTATTCATATTTTGTGATTGGCACGATATGGGGAGGTCATCTGCATACATATATACTTCAATAGTTTTTGGAAGATTTTCCAATATATTGTTGACCCTAATTGCAAATAGCGTTGGACTCAGTATGGAACCCTGTGGGACACCCTCTTCTTGAATATGAGATGCTGATAGGAAGTTTTGATATCTGACTTGAAAGGTACGTAACTTTAAAAAGTTCTGAATTATTTGAGGGAGACAGCCTCTCAACCCTAACTGATGCATATCTGTGATAATACCATGACGCCATGTGGTGTCGAATGCTTTCTGAATATCCAGGTTGACCATAACTAAATGTTGTCTCCTGATGAAGGCGTTACGTATGTTAGATTCAATTTTGACAAGTAAATCTAGGGTGGACCTGTTTTTGCGGAAGCCATATTGGTGGTCAGAAAGCAGATTTTGGGAGTCTAGAATCCAGGTGAGCCTCTTATGCACCATCCTTTCGAAGATCTTGCCCAAACAGCTTGTCAATGATATTGGTCTGTAATTTTGAACTTGAGAAGTATCTTTTTCTGGTTTTGGTATTGCACAAATATATGAATGACGCCATGAGAGAGGATATGTGTTTTCTCAGAAGATCCTGTTATAAAATAGCAATAGTGTGTACAGATCAGCTTCACACAGATGTTTAAGCATTCTGTAGTGGATGCCGTCTGGTCCTGCTGCACTATTTGGAGATTTACTCAAGGATTCTTTGAGTTCAGCTATAGTAAAAGGCTGGTTATATGGGAGTGGGAGATTAGTGGAAAAATTTAATTTTTTTCGTTCTTCATTAGTTTTAAATCTCTGAAAAGTAGTCACATAAGTGGTAGAGGCGGAAGTATTATAGAAGGATTCTGCTAAAGCATTTGCGATGTCAGTAGGAGAGGATAGGTCCTGCCCATTCCACTGTATTATTGGAGACTGTAACGGTAGAAATTTTCCATTCAGAGCTTGTATTTTTTTCCAGATAATCCGAGTGTCAGTATTTTTGTTAATAGTTGAGGCGAATTTAATCCAGGAGTCACGTTTTGCTTTTTTCCTAATTTGTCTTGCTTTGGCTCTCAGTTTTTTGAAAATTATAAGGTTGGCGGTAGTGGGAAATTTGCGAAATTGGTTCCAAGCACGGTTTTTTCTACTTTCGCTATGGTACAATCATGATTCCACCAATGGTTTTGGTGTACCCGCTTGCTCTGATTGGATCTTGGAATAGAAATTTCGGCTGCTGATAATATATGGCTGGTAATGTGTTCGGTTACGTCATCAATATGTTGTTGTTGTACATACTGTTTGTTTAGTAGGACACAAGTAGAGTAGTTTTTCCAGTCTGCTTTGTGGAAATTCCAAGAAAATGGGCTTTCGGGCATGATACGACCTGTGTTTGAATTGAGCTGATGATGGGAAAATGGTCACCGTGGAATGGATCATTCAACACAAACCATTCCATACTTGGAAAAAGAGATGCTGAACAGATAGATAAGTCTATGGCAGATGTTATACCTGCAGGTAATTGAATATGAGTTGGAGAGCCAGTGTTTAATACAGTGAGATTATGATTATCTAGGAATGTTTGAATTAATTGGCCTCTCTTATCCATAGTGCAGGATCCCCACAATGGATGGTGACCGTGGAAATCACCGAGTAAACAGACAGGAGGTGGTAGTTGTGTTAAAAGGCTGTCAAGTTCAGTCTGGGAACAAGGATAATTAGGTGGTATATAAACAGATGCAAGAGTTAATGATATTCCCATTGCTATCCGAACTGCTACAACTTCTAGGGAGGTTACTAGTTGGAGATGTCTTGATGGCATGGTAGTTTTCACAAGAATACCTACCCCTCCACGAGAAGAGTCAGAATCCCTGTCTCGCCTAAACATAGTATAGTTTTTGAATTTGAGTGAAACTTTTGGTGATAAAAATGTTTCCTGTAAGCATACTCCTAATGGGTTAGTTCGTATGAGTAAATCATTCAGGTCATCTATATTACTGCGTAGTCCTCTGCAGTTCCATTGAAGGAATTTGTTCATTAATTGGGTTTATTTGAGAAAGATTGATCTGACTGTTTTTTTTTGAGGTTTCTGTCTATTTTGTTTTGATTTTTCATTTCTGGGAAAGGTTGGGCGTCCTGTGTCCATGGTATCATTGGCATGTAGTTCTAGTACTGTGTCTTCGTCCTCTGACTGAACCTCCATTTCCATGTTGCTATGGCGTGGTTTCGTTGTCTTTTTATTTTCAACACTAACAGATTTTGTTCTTTCGGGCAAGGTTGAGATGGCATCAGTTGGAAAACTGATTGGTGTGTTGCTAGTTTCATTAACTGTAGATTTTTTATTGTACGTTAGCAAAGTTTTGGCCCAGGTGGCAAATGAAATGTTTGGTTCTATGGAGACATCTGTTTGAGTTGAAATTGACCGGCTATTTTTAGTGACCGATGCGTATGATCGGCTAGGCATGGTTAACAGAATTTGCTTCCTTGCTTCTGGGTATGTGACTTTATTGTTGTTGTTGTTGTGCTTGGTTTTTTCTGGTGCAAAGGCTACTTAGGCCATATTGCACCTATCATAGTAGTTAGTACTAATTTTTTTGGCTTCTATGGAAACAGTTAGAAACGGTTATATAAACCGATTCGTTTCAGAAAGAAAAAGAATTCTGTAAGGTTTGAATTTTCGCCTATGATATGGCTAAGTGACAATTCCTGTAAGTTTGAGAGAGAAGTGAATGAAATTAGACGGGAATTGTCATACAAGATGCATTCCAGGAGTATGTGTTTTATTATGAGTGGTTTGTGGCAATGTGAACACTGTGGAGGGTCATTACCTGATAACAGGAATAGATGGGTCAAATGGGTGTGGCCTATTCGGGCTCTGGCAAGGACAACCTCTTCTTGTCTGTTTGTGCGAAAATTGGAGGCCCATAATTGCGGTATAGGTTTAATTTCAAGGAGTTTGTTGTGAATGTGCGTTTGCCACTGTAGTTTCCATCGTTCCTTACATATATTTCGTATATGTACTTTGTAATCCCTGAACGGGACCAGAAAATTCATTGGGGATGTGCTGGATGGATGCTTGGCAGCATCATCTGCAATTTCGTTTCCCGGTATTCCAGTATGGCCTGGGATCCAGCAGAAGACAACATTTTGCCGATGATCTCGGAGACGAATCAATTCTGATCTGATTAGCTGTAGTAGCGAATGAGTAGATGGGGAAATCTTTTGCATTGCTAATAGGGCACTTTGCTGTTGTTGTTGTTATTGTTCGGTTTAACGACACAAGGGCTACTACGGCCAAATTGTGTCTCTTCATCGTTAATTCACAAAAGCGTATTGTTAGAGAGATTAAATTATATGCTTCTGTACAAACCAATATGTTTCAGATATAATAAAAGTTCTTCAATATTTGCTTCATTTCCTAAGATGCGAGATAAATCAGGTGATATATTCAATGTAGAGAGTGACTGAAAAGTGTTTGATCGGGTTGTTGAATGTAAGGGACAATCAACCAGGAAATGACGGACTGTAAGTAGCGTCTGACAGGATGAGCACTGCGGTGGACTTTCCCCCAATAATAGGAAGAGATGAGTATAGTCAGTGTGTCCAATTCTGAGTCTTGCCAGTACCACTTCCTCTCGTCTATTTCTTCGGAAGCCAGACAGCCACAGCTTTGGATCTTCTTTTATCTGATAAAGTTTATTGTTAGGGTCACTTTTCCAGGTCTGTGACCATTTATCATAGCAGGCTTTGCGTATGACCGACTTAAAATCAGAGAAAGGAACCTGAGGATGTTGTGAGAGAGCGGGTTGGGGATGTTTAGCGGCAAAGTCAGCACTTTCATTTCCCGGAATGCCTGAATGGCCAGGGATCCAGCAAAAACTGATTGACTGATTGGACACACTGCAAGCGAATAGCTGGGAATGAATCTGTTTCAATGTAGGGTGAGAAATGGAGGAATTCTTCCTTATGGCAGAAACAGCACTAAGAGAATCTGTGTAAATTATGGCAGATGAGATGGAAAGCTCAATTATCTTACTAAGCGCTAACTTAATGGCATATAATTCGGCTGTGAAGACGCTACAAGCAAGCGGTAGTGTGGCTGAACTTGTAAATAAAGGAAAAACTGCCGCAGCACCTACCATACTCTCAGTTTTTGAACCATCCGTATAAATTTTACAGGCATGGTTGTCCGTAGCATGAGCTGAATGTAACTGTCTAATATTGCAGGAAGGTATATTTTTCCCCCACTGGAGGAAGTATGTATCTTGAAAGACAGACACATATGTCCAAGGAGCAACAGGTGTAGTTGTGCTTGGAAAATTTCATTTAAATTGATATTCCAAGTCTGAACAAGTTCTTTGATCCTGAGGGAGGCGGGTCTATTTTCATTTGGCTTGCTCTCATAGAAGGCATCCCAACGAGTATTATAGAGATACTCCCAACTTGGGTGCGATGGTAGACTCTGGATCTTAGCAGCGTAGTGAAGCAGTAGTGTTTTTCTACGCAGGTGTAATGGGGGATCATGCGCTTCAATATATAGACTTTGGATCGGAGAAGTCCTGAAAGCTCCCACCGCAGTCCTCAGAGCACTGTGATGGATCATATTTAGCCGTTTTAAAGTAGTGCTCCTGGCAGAGTCATACACTGGACAACCATAGTCTAGTCGTGAACGGATTAAACTTCTATAGAGATGCAGCAAAGTACACCGATCAGCTCCCCATGACATAGATGAGACAGAACGAAGTATATTCAAATGCTTTAAACAAGTAGTTCTCAAATGAGTGATGTGAGCTTGGAAATTTAGTTTGCGGTCTAATAGTAGTCCAAGAAATTTAACGGTATTAACAATCGGGATTGGAGTATTGTTTATTTGCAGTTCAGGTTCGGGATGGAGAGTTCGCTTCTTGCAAAAGTGAGTGACAGTGCATTTCTTTTCTGACAGTCTGTAACCGTTCCGTGAAGTCCAGGATTCTATTTTGGTTATGGCAAGTTGTAGCTGCCGTTCAATGGTATTCATACTTTGAGATTGACAGGAAATGGTAAGGTCATCTGCATACATATACGTTTGAACAGTTTTTGGGATATCTCGTGTCATACTACTAACTCTGATTGAAATCAGTGTTGGACTGAGTATTGATCCCTGTGGGACTCCCTCTTCCTGAATGCAAGATGTAGAGAGGATGTTTTTGTATCGGACTTGAAAAGAGCGCAATTGCAGGAAATTTTGAATTATTTCCGGCAAATGGCCCCGAAGCCCCAGATGGTAAAGGTCCCTAATAATACCATGGCGCCATGTTGTATCAAATGCCTTTTCAAGATCTAAATTGACCATGACTAGATGTTGTTTCATGACAAAAGCATTGCGGATATGAGATTCGGCTTTGATAAGCACGTCCAGTGTTGATCTGTTTTTCCGAAAGCCATATTGTTGTTCTGGAAGTAGATTCTCTGACTCCAGGTTGGTTGGTTGTTTTGTTGTTTATTGGCACATTGACAACGGAGATCATAATGCGCCAGTTCATTCGTTATATTATGTCTTTGTATGTATATTGATTCTCTATATCTTGTCGTATTAACTGGAGTTAAATATTTTCTCTGATTATATACTCTATCATTATTTATAGTAGATGGTAGATGTTGATTGTCTGCATGAATCTGAAAATGTCTGATACCCGTCCCTCGTCACCTAGGATATCTCTGAGGGTGATGTCTTGATTTCTTTTATATAATGATGAGAAAATCTTTCGTCGATCATTTTCATAGGTTGGGCATTCAATGATTATATGTCTGATTGTTTGGGTAGTATTGCATGTTTGGCATCTTGGAGGTTCTTCTGCACGTAGTAAATAGCCATGTGTGAGGTGTGTATGTCCAATTCGTAGTCTAGTCAGAACAACTTCCTCTCTCCTTGATTTTCTTGTGCTTGTTTTCCAATGTTCAACTTTTGGTTTTATTTTATATAATTTATTTGAAGTTTGTTTTTGCCAGAGTTCTTGCCATTGTGTCAGAGAGCGGTTTTGAATGATTGGTTTATAATCCTGATACGGAACTGGGAAAGGTTGTTTCTGAAGGTTAGTTGTTGATTTTGCAAATCTATCAGCTTCTTCGTTTCCTTTTATCCCTTTGTGTCCTGGTATCCAACAGAAAAGTATTTCTTGTTTTTCTTTTGTTAAATCCGTTAATATCTGTTTAATTTGCACTAGAACTGGATGGGTTGTATTGGTCGTGGTTTGAATGGCTTGTATTGCACTTAATGAATCAGAGTATATTACTGTTCTCAAATGATATGTGGTTCTGAAGTATTCCAGGGCTATCTGAACTGCTACTAATTCTGCAGTGTAGACGCTGCATTCTTTTGGAAGTTGGCGTGCCAGTGTAGTGTCTGGGAATACTGCCGATGCTCCTACATGGTTCTCTGCTTTTGATCCATCTGTATATATTGGTAAATGATTGGGATATTTAGTTCTATGTGCTGCATGTAGTTGTTGAAAGTTAATGTCTGATAAGTTATTTTTATTCCAGGTTTGCGTGGAGAGTTCACAAGTTGCGGAGTGGTTTATCCATGGTGGTATTATGTGCCTTTCAAGATTTGCAACATTATTTACGTTAAGATCATATGTTGTCAATAGCTCTTGCAGTCTGATTCCTAGAGGCTTGTTTGCACTTTTGCGATTCCTATATATGTTTTCAAATTTTGGTGAGAATAATGATGCCCAAGTCGGATGATTTCTTGTGGATCTTATCTTGTATGCATAGAGTAGGGCCAGCTTTTGTCTCCTGAGGAACAATGGTAGTTCATTCGCTTCTGTATAAAGACTGTATGAAGGTGATGTGCGGAATGCTCCTGTTGCTATTCGTAGTGCACTATGGTGAATTGGGTCTAACCATTTGAGGGCGCTCTTTTTGGCGGAAGCATAAACAGGTGCTCCGTAATCTATTTTTGATCTTACTAGTGTTTTGTACAGATTGAGCAGGGTATAACGGTCTGCTCCCCAAGATAGTGATGTTAAGACTTTAAGGATATTAAGCCGTCTCATACATTGTATTCGTAATTGCTTTATATGTTCTACGAAGGTTAACTTGTTGTCTAAAGTGAGTCCTAGGAATTTTACGCTTTGTTTGACGGGTATTTTGTGACCTTCTATTGTTAGTTCAGGGTCGGGATGTAAATTTCTTTTCCTGCAGAAGTGTACGCAGACTGTTTTTTGTTGTGAAATTCTAAATCCGTTTTTCTGGGCCCAACTACTGATTTTGTTAATTGCGCATTGCAGTTGCCTTTCTATTGTTCCCATATTCTGTGCTTGATACGATATACTGAAGTCATCTACATATAGTGCATGCGACACCGTGGATGGAAGTTGTTTTGTGATGCCATTTATTTTTATGACGAATAGTATAGCACTGAGGACAGACCCCTGGGGGACTCCTTCTTCTTGTTTATATATTTTTGACATGGTGTTCTGTACTCTGACCTGAAATGTTCTGTTTTTCATAAAGTTTTGGATGAAGTGCGGTAAATGTCCTCTGAGGCCTGTATCGTGGATGTCTTGTAGTATACCGTATCTCCAAGCTGTATCATATGCCTTTTCTATATCAAAAAATATGGTAACCATATGTTTTGAACTTATAAATGTATCTCTTATGTCTGTTTCTATTCTTACGAGGTGATCTAAGGTGCATCTATTACCTCTAAACCCGCATTGCATACTGCTTAACCAGTTGGTTGTTTCTAAAAACCAGATTAATCGTTTGTTGATAATTTTCTCCAAAACTTTGCTCAAGCAGCTAGTGAGCGCTATCGGTCGATAGTTGTTTGGGTCCTTCTGATCTTTATTCGGTTTTTGGAAAGCTAATACTATTGCATGATGCCAAGCTTCAGGATATTGCTCTTCTTGAAAAATGCGATTGTACAGTTTAAGAAGGTTTTCTATTTCTTTTTGCTTCAGATGTTTAAGCATATCATAATGTATGTTGTCTGGTCCAACTGCACTTGATTTTGTTTTTGATAATGCTTCACGTAATTCATGCAATGTAATTGGTTGGTTATAGGAGTCAATATGTTTGGTGTTAAAATTAATTCTGTTTTTTTCAGTTTTCTCTTTATAGGTCAAAAATTCTTCACGATATGATTGTTTTGACGATACTCTGGCAAATATTTCTCCTAGTATATTAGCTGTCTCTGAAGGGTCAGTAATGCTTTCGCCATTCCAGTGTAATACTAAGGATGGTTGGTTTTTGTATTTCCCGTTCATTTTCCGTATTTTATTCCATATTGTATGTGTATTTGTTGTTCTATTTATTGAGGAAGTAAACTGGATCCAGGAATTTTTTTTGGCTTGTTTCCTTGTGTACCTGGCTAGCGCTCGTGCTTGCTTAAATTTTATCAGATTTTCCGTTGTAGGACATCTCCGGAACTTATTCCATGCTTTGTTTTGCTGTCTTTTTTTTGTCATACAGTCCTCATTCCACCAGGATTTTGGATGTAGCGGGAAACGAGTTGAAGTTCTGGGTATTGTTTGCTCAGCTGCTTGTATTAAGGTATCTGTGACGTGTTTCACAGCTTCATCGACTGATTTTTCTTGAATGCTTTGTGCATTAAATATTGCGAGTTCTCTAAATTTTTCCCAGTTGCCTTTTTCTATTTTCCAGCGGGGTGGTCTGCTGGGATGACAGGGAGTATTTCTGATCAGTGTGGTGATTACTGGGTAGTGGTCACTGCTGTATGGGTTTTCTATTACTTGCCACTTTAACTCTGGTAGGAGTGAAGGGGTGCATATGGTTAGGTCTATTGCTGAGGTCGTACGACTAGGAAAGTGAAAATAAGTATGTTTACCGTTGTTAAGTAGAGAAACATTATGGTGATCTATTATTCTTTCTATTATTCGTCCTCGTCTGTTGATGTCAGTGTTTCCCCACAGATGACTATGCCCATTCATATCTCCCATTATACAGAAAGGTGATTTGAGTTCGGTATTGGTATTGGTATTGGTATTGGTGTTTAAAGGCACAAGGGCAGCTAAGGCCAAAATGTGCCAGGTCCTACATTATTATTCTAAGGTATATGTTCTATTTTGGCATCATAGGCATTCATATATATGTATTTCCTTCAGAAATGTATAGAGTGTAGCTAGGTTAGCACTATTGCCAATCATATGGTTAAGCGATAACGGTTCTTGTAGTTGTGATTGAGAGTGGAAAATTCTTCTGAAAGGAGAGTAGTGAGGACAATCTAAAAGTATATGTTTGACTGTAAGCGGTAGTGAACAATGCGTGCATCGAGGTGGGTCATCCCCCATGAGTAGAAACACATGGGTTAGATGAGTATGTCCAATCCTTAGTCTTGCTAGAACAACTTCTTCCTGTCTATTTTGTCTAAAGCTGGAAATCCATAACGCAGGTTCTTTTTTGATTTGGAGCAACTTGTTATTACTTTGTGCCTTCCATATTTCTGACCACTGAAACATATAGACTTTTTTTATATGCCTCAAATAATCTCTATATGGAACTTTATAATTTGCTGGTGTTGTACTGTTTGGATTTTTGGCTGCCTGATCTGCTCTCTCATTGCCTAAGATACCAGAATGCCCTGGAATCCAGCAGAATTTCACTTTGTGATTCCTACTTCGTAGGTGGTTTAAGTAGCAAATGATTTGTTTTTCAATTGGTTGTGATATTGAAAACTGATTAGCCAAAGCAGACACTGCACTCAATGAATCAGTATATATTATACTGCTAGTATTGTGGATAGTGTTAATATTCTGTAAGGCTAGTTTAATTGCATATAACTCAGCAGTATAACTGCTACATTCAACTGGTAGTGATATGGAGACTGTAAAAGATGGAAAGACAGCTGCGGCACCAACTGTAGAATCTGTTTTTGAGCCATCTGTATATATTTGGTAGCTTTGTATATTGTTGAGGGCATGTTCTTTATGTAGTTGTTTGATATTTTCATTTGCCAGGGAGTTCTTTGTCCATTGCTGAAAGTGCGTATCACAGTGAGGGAGATTTACAGACCAGGGTGGATCAGGAATATCGCTTTCTTTAAGTATGTTATCAAAATCAATATTCCAGGTGTGAAGCAAATCTTTTAGTCTCATGCCAGTTGGTCTATTTTCATTCGGTTTACTGTTATAGAACGTTGTCCACTCAGGGTTAGAAAGCAATGGTCGAATGGGATGGTCTGGAAGGCTCTGAATTTTAGCTGCATAATTTAGAAGCAACATTTTCCTTCGAAGGTGAAGTGGAGGTTCGTGTGCCTCTACATACAGACTCTGAACAGGGGATGTTCTAAATGCGCCGAGAGCAGTTCGAAGGGCACTGTGTTGGATGGTATTAAGTCTGATTAATGCGCTTTTCCTAGCTGAATCATATACAATAGCACCGTAGTCTAAACGAGATCTGATAATAGCACGATACAAATGTAATAGAGTGTATCTATCAGCTCCCCATGTCATAGCAGAAATGGACCTAAGTATATTAAGTTTCTTTAGACAGACAGTTCGGAGGTATGTGATATGTGAAACAAAGTTCAGTTTGGTGTCCAATATTAGGCCTAAAAAACGGAAATTACTGGTGAGAGGGATCAAATGGTTTTTTAATCTGAGTTCTGGTTCTGGGTGTAGCTTACGTTTTTTGCAAAAGTGAACTGCAATTGTTTTTTGACCTGATAAACGATATCCATTCTGCATTGCCCATGCCTCCAAATTATTTATAGAGAGTTGGAGCTGTCTTTCAATGGTCTGTATATTTTGGGAACGGCAAGATATAGTTAGATCATCAGCATACATATATAGTTCTACAGTATTTGGGATGTTGTGTGTTATGGTGTTCAGTCTAAGTGAAAAAAGGGTGGAGCTCAGTACTGATCCTTGCGGGATACCTTCTTCTTGAGTGTAGGACCGGGAAAGTACAGATTGATAGCGGACCTGAAAGGTTCTGTGTTGAAGAAAATTTTGAACGAATTCTGGTAAGTGTCCTCGCAATCCTATGGAATGAAGTTCTCTCAATATGCCATACCTCCAGGTAGTGTCGAAAGCCTTTTCTATATCGAGACTTACCATTACAAGATGTTCATTTTTGACGTAAGCATTGCGGATGTTAGTCTCGGCTTTCACCATTAGATCCAAAGTGCATCTGTTCTGTCGGAAACCAAACTGATTGTTGTTCATCAGTGCTTTAGTTTCAAGAACCCAGGTAAGCCGTCTATGTATCATTCTTTCTAGGATTTTACTTAGGCAGCTGGTTAGAGAAATAGGTCGGTAATTTTCTGGAAGTGTGTGATCTTTTCCTGGTTTAGGAAAGGCTAAAATGATGGAATGATGCCAGGAAGATGGATATGTACCTTCAAGAAAAATCCGATTATAGAAAATTAATAGTAAATTCAATGCCGTACTGTTTATATGTTTCAGCATTACATAATATATACCATCAGGTCCAGCTGCACTGTTGGGTGATCTATTTAGTGCTGTTTGCAGTTCAAATAGGTTAAACGGTTGATTATAGGCAATATATTGGGTAGTATGGAATTTTATTTTGTACCTTTCAGCCGAAGCTTTGATTTTAAGGAAGGAGTTGTCATATGCTGACGTGGCAGATGTTTGGTAGAAATTCTCTGCAAGGGTGTTAGCTATTTCTTGTTCAGAAGAAATTTCCTGTCCATTTTTGATTAAGATGGGAGAAGGAAGAAGTGGATATTTCCCATTTAATTGCCGAATCTTTTTCCAGATGAGACGACTGCTAGTATCCTTTGTAATAGTGGACGCAAACTGTATCCATGATTCCTTTTTGGTTCTTCTTCTAATTTGTCTAGCTTTTGACTTTAGCCTTTTATATTGAATTAGGTTGTTGGTAGTTGGGAACTTCCGGAACAGATTCCAAGCTTTATTTTTTTCCTTTTTGGCATTGGTACAAGCTTCATTCCACCAGTGTTTAAGGTTGTTGTGTTTACATGTGGAGGCTTGAGGTATTGCTTCGGAGGCAATGGTCAGTATTTGCCTGGTAATATGTTCTGTGACATCATCAATGGGTTGTAGTCTGATCAATTGACTATCAAAAGAAAGACGGGTTGAAAACTTTTCCCAATCTGCTCTGGAGAATTTCCATTTTGAGCGATTATCAGGGTATGATGTTTGAAGCGTTTGGATTCTGCATATGATTGGAAAGTGATCACTATTATGTGGGTCGTTTAATACTGTCCATTCTATACTGGGATATAATATGGGGGAACAGAGAGTTAAATCAATTGCTGACATAGATCCAGTGGGAAGGTGAGTATAAGTATTTTCACCAGTGTTCAGTAATGTTAGATTCAATTGGTCTAGTATCATCTCGATCAAGTGTCCTCTATTGTCCATGTGGTCTGATCCCCACAATGGATGATGCGCATTGAAATCACCAAGGATACAAAAAGGTGGTGGTATTTGTCTTATAAGGTCTTCTAGTTCTTTAAACGTGCACATCTTGTTAGGTGGAAGGTACAGAGATACTAGAGTTAGAATTTGCCCAACTGATACACGTACAGCAATGGCTTCTAAGTTGGTTTGAAGCGGAACGTTTCTAGAAGGAATTTTACAGTCAACTAGAATAGCGACGCCTCCACGTGCAGATAATGAGGAGTTTCTATCTTTTCTGTAAAATATAAAATTTCTGATTGATGGAGTTACTTGTGGAGTTAGATTAGTCTCTTGAATTCAAATGGCTATAGGACTGTATCGGGAGATTAAATCATAGATGTCATCGGTATTGCTGCGTAAACCTCTACAATTCCATTGAACAATGTTCTGCATTATCGGGGTTTGAGGAGGGAAGGCGAGTCTGTCTGTTTCTTGTGAGTGGTTTGCTTTTGACGGTCATATTTCATTTTATCTTTTTTAGGAAAATTGGGACGTCCGGGATCTGT
This sequence comes from Mastigoproctus giganteus, assembly GCF_048544385.1. NCBI lineage: Eukaryota > Metazoa > Arthropoda > Arachnida > Uropygi > Thelyphonidae > Mastigoproctus > Mastigoproctus giganteus. The sequence goes on along the minus strand of NC_143575.1, from coordinate 94,660,174 downwards.
ACTCTCTTCTACGTCATCAGTTTGACCTGATGAAAATCCAGTCTCCATATCATCTTCTGCATGAAGATCAAGTACTGTTTCATCGTGTGTAGTTATATTTTCAGAGTCCATTCTATTTGAGTTTGCCTTTTGTGATTCAGTGGCTTGTTGCCTTCGTGATTTATTTGACATTTTATCACATGATTTTATTTTAGGCGGAACTGTGATAGGGGTATTGCTTATTTCATCAACTACAACGGGTTTGGTGGTAGGTTGAGGTGTTGATAGCACAGATCGTGCCCATTCTGCAATGGATGTATTTGGCGGAATTGATACATCAGTTTGGGTTGAAACAGCTTGGCATTTTAGTGTAATGGCAGCGTACGTGGTTTTTGGGATAGTTGACTTTATTTGCTTTCTTGCTTCTTGATATGTGACCTTATTCTCAGTCTTGTACTTTTGTATTCTTTTTTCAATTTTCCAGAGTTCGCATGATTTTGAGTATGCTGGATGGTCATTTTTGCAATTTGGACATTCCGGAGCCTTTGCAGTGCACTCTGTTTGTGAATGGTTTTTTGACCCGCAGTTAGGACAAGTATTTTCGCCTCTACATGTTGTTTGGGAGTGACCAAACTTTTGGCACTTGAAACATCTTAAAGGATTTGGAATGTATGGGCGGATACGGCAGTTTAGGTAGCCTGCTTTAACTGAGGTCGGCAAATTTGGTGTATTAAAGGTCAGTATAATGTTACGTGTGGGAACTAGTTTGTCATCCTTCTTTATCATAATTCTTCTTGCTTGAGTTACTTTCTGTTCTGCTAATTCCACGACTATCTCCTCTTCAGTTACGTTCAACAAATCCCACTCACTTATTACTCCTTTTGAGGAGTTCAAGGTGTTATGTGGTGAGACTTTGATTGGGATTCCGCTTATAGATGTCATTTTTAATAAAAATTCTGAATGCCTTGCTTGAGTGGTCTCAATTAAGAGATCTCCTGATTGGAGCCTTTTCACCATTTTCGGCGTACCTGCTGCATTCTCCAGACATCTCTGGATGACAAAGGGAGAGAGTCTGCTTAGTGGCTGCGTCGATAAAGAATGTACAATCAGAAAAGCTGGTGGTTCTGATTTGTTACAGTCTTTGTTCATTCTTTTCGCCAGATTGGGATCGTCTTCCATTCTTCTAGTCTCAGTATGTTGAGAGCCTGTCGGCTCTAGTGGTGGACATGTATCACAGTCCATTGTTGCTCCTTTTAGCCCTGGGAGTGAGCGCTTTTCCTCCCAGACTTCCAGCCCCGCCACGTGGAGGCAGGAGCGGTGCCACCTAGTGGCCAAGCGGTTGGAGAGGTTAGTTTGTTAGTGCAGAAAATTAATAAATATACTAGGAAAAGAAAGGTAATTTTCCTTTCTGGGTTCTTACTTAGGATCTGTTAAGTACAGAACCACTTACAAAGAAATGAGTACGAGAAAAGCACTGGAAAGAAAATATAACAAAATCACTGGGAAAGAGCACTATATATCGCTTTGGAAAATCGCTTGGACACTATCGCTTGGCACTCGGGGCCTTTGAGTTCGGAGATTAGTTGGTCTATTTCTTCAAAAGTTATATCTGATCCTGGTGGAAGGTACACTGAACAGATGGTTAACTTAAATCTTAGTGTTATTCTTACAGCTATCGCTTCGAGGTTGCTGTTTAAAGGAATGTGTTCAGTTGGGATGTGGTTATGAACCAAGATGGCTACTCCTCCATGTGTTGGCCCATCTCTTATTCTGTCTTTCCTATACATTGTATAATTTTTTACTGAAAGAGTTTCTTGTTGTCTAAGGTATGTCTCTTGAAGACAGAAGCATATTGGCGTATGGTGTGTAATTAGATACTGGACATCGTCGTAATTGGTTCGTAGTCCTCTACAGTTCCACTGGATGAACTGATCCATTATTTGGTTTTTCTAGGGCTTTCGGGTTGTTTCCGAAATGGAACATTCTTATATTTTGTCTTATCCTTTTTAGGGTATTGAGGCCTGTCCATGTCCATATCTTCTTCTGTGAAAATTTCTAATACTGGTTCTTCCGTTGTGTTTATTTTTCCTATATCCATCTGTTCGGTTGTTTTGATGTTTGTAGGTTTTCCTCTGTCTTTGTTGTGGTGCTGATTTGTTGGTATTTGTTCTGTGTGAATAGAAATTGGAGTACTCACTATTTTCTCCTGTTTTTGTGCCTTCATTTCATTAAGTGATTCTTTTGGCAGCATGGAAATTTCGGTTTGCACTTCTACTGATTTGTATTGGATCACTGCTTGTGCATATGATGGCTTGTTTGTAGGCCATGGCTTTATTATTCTTCTTGCTTCTTGGTACGTTGTGTTGTGTTCTGTTTTGTATTTCTGAATTAGTTTCTCTTGTTTCCATTTTTCACATGTTTTTGAGTAGGCTGGATGTTCCCCTTTACAGTTTGTACATATCAAGGTGTTGGCAGAGCAATCTGTAGTCTCGTGTTCTTTAGAACCACATTTTGCACAGGTAGCCGAGTTTCTGCATGCCATTTGCGAATGTCCAAATTTCTGACATTTGTAACATCGCAATGGATTTGGAATGTATTGTCTTACTTGGCAGTTCAGATATCCTGCTTTTACTGTTGCTGGAGGTTTCGGAGTATTAAAGGTTATGATTAGAGTTCTTGTTGGAATTATATTTCCATCCCTTCGGATATTGATTCTCTTCACTGCTGTTATCCCTTGGCTTCTTAATTCTTCTATGAGCTCTTCTTCTGACACATTTAAGAGGTCCCACTCGGAGATCACTCCTCTGGAAGAATTCAGCGTGTTGTGTGGTGTTACAACTACTGGTAATCCTCCAAAGATTGTCGTAGCTAGCAACTTCTGGGAGTGATTAGGACTTTCTGTTTCTACTAGTATGTCCCCGGATCTCAGGCGTCGAACAGACTTGGGAGATCCTACTAGACCCTCTAACGTTTTCTGAATTAAGAAGGGAGACATACGTCCTAATGTCTGATCTCCTGTCGCATGTATAACAATGTATGTCGGTATTTTTGGTGGGTCCATATCAGTCCTCTGTCTCTTTGCCTTTGTCTTTTCTGTATCTCTACTTGGTAGGGCTTTCTCTTGAAGCCCTGTAGTATCAGTAGTTATTTTACTACTCATGTTTGCTCTTTTGGCCCTGGGAGTGTTACTTTCCTCTCCCAGGTTACCAGCCCCGCCACGTGGAGGCAAGAGCAGTGCCACTTAGTGACCAAGCGGCTACTGTGTTAGGTTAGTAAAGTGAGATTAAGAGAAAAAATAAGAAAGGTGAGTTTCCTTCCTGTGTCTTCACTTACTGCTTGTAAGACAAAGAGCTGTTTCACAAAAAAATGAAAGTAAGTTAACGATGAAAATTAAAGAAACGGATATATTGTTTTTCTAACTCTCTATAAATCGCTGGGAATCGCTTAGTCACTAATAAATCGCTTGGCACCTGGGGCCTGACTCCAGGATGTAGGTGAGTCTAGTATGAACCATCCTTTCGAAAATTTTTCCCATGCAGCTCGTAAGAGATATTGGCCTGTAATTTCCAACACAGGAAGGATCTTTTCCTGGTTTAGGTAAGGCGATAACGAACGAATGGCGCCATGAAGAAGGATAGGCATTTTCAGTGAAGATCCGATTATAAAAAATTAATAGAGTTCTCAAGTCTTCATCAAGTAAATGCTTTAGCATAATGTAGTGAACTCCATCTGGTCCTGCAGCGCTATTGGAAGATCTGTTTAATGATTCTTGCAGTTCTATTAATGTAAATGGTTGGTTGTACGACAGTGAGCGGCGCTTGAAGAAGTTGATTTTATACCGTTGTGCACCTGCTTTGATGTTCTGAAAGGTGGACGCATAGGTGGCAGAAGCTGAGATTTTTGCAAATGATTCTGCTAATGCATTTGCAACTTCTTCAGGAGTAGAAATGTCTTTCCCTCTCCAATGAAGTATCGGAGAGGGCAGCCGAGTAAATTTGCCATTTAATGCCTGTATTCTTTTCCAGATGACTCGTGTATCCGTGTCTTTGGTAATGGTTGAGGCAAAAGCAATCCAAGAATCCCGTTTCGCTTTCCGCCTAACTTGTCTAGCTTTCGCTTGGTTTTTGGTTTTGTTTTGGTTTTATTGGCGCATTAGCTACTAAGGCTATAATGCGCCAAGACCATGTCATTTATAAAATAATTTAAACTTTCAGTGACCTAATTAGTTAGGTCACTATGTCAAGAAGTATAAGAAAAATGTAAATTTTATAAACGAGTAAAAATATTTATTGACTTTAAAAATCTAAAAATAGCAGACACATTGTCATTGTCGGATAAAATCTGACTGAGTGTATATGGCTCAGTCAGATGATTAAAAGCGGTAAGACGGATACTGCTAAAAACTGGACATACGATTAAAATGTGTCTAATTGATAAAACTGTGCCACAAGACTCACACATAGGAGGGTCATCAGCCCTCAGCAAAAATGAATGAGTTAAATGACTGTGTCCTATGCGGGTCCGGGCAAGAACAACTTCCTCCTTACGATTCCTGCGCAGACTAGACTGCCACGGTTCAATTACAGGCTTTATACGATATAGTTTATTTCCAGTCTGTCTATTCCACGAGTCCTGCCATTGGGAGTGTATTTTCTCGAGTATTCTTTGCCTGTAGTCTGTATAGGGGACTGACAGGCAGCGATTATTTCTGGGAATTGCTGATTTGGCTGCGGTGTCAGCCAAATCATTTCCCTTAATCCCAATGTGGCTAGGAATCCAGCAGAAGCGGATATCATATTCACATTCACGGAGGAAGTGAATCTTCTGCTGAATGCTAGACAGAAGTGGATGAGAATTAAATCTCACGGTTATTAAAGCCTGTAACACACTAAGAGAATCAGAATATAAAATGAACCGTTGGTTTTGGCATTTACTGATGTGATCCAAAGCTAACTCAATAGCGTGCAGCTCTGCAGTAAATATACTGCATTCAGAGGGAATCTGCTCCGATGTAGTGGTGTCCCTAAAGACAGCAGCAGATTCCACATATGATTCTGACTTCGAACCGTCTGTGTAAACTGGCGCGAAGTCAGAATGTTCAGCTCCGTGTGCTGAATAAAGCTGCAGGTAGACCGATGATGGAGTGTCCGACTTTCCCCAATTTTTAAGGGACAAGTCACATATTGGAATACGAGCATGCCAGGGTGGAAGGGGTTGCTTCGGTGTTTGGGCAACCTTGTCTACCTTGATATCAAGTTCTATGAGTAGCTCTTGGAGACGAATACCAAAAGGACGATTAGCAGTCTTACGGGTATTGTACAAATTTTCCCATCGTGGCTCAAAAACGGATAGCCACGTAGGATGGTCTGGCAGGGATTTCAGTTTAAAAGCGTAGTTTAGACACAACTGCTTACGTCGAAGCGATAACGGTGGTTCGTTTGCTTCGATGTATAAACTCTGGACAGGAGATGTTCTATATGCTCCAGTAGCGATACGAAGAACCTGGTGATGGACAGGATCCAGCCATCGAAGGGCACTGTCTCTGGCTGAAGAATATACCTGGGACCCATAATCAAGTTTGGATCGCACAAGTGCACGGTAAAGCCGAAGAAGCGTGCATCGGTCCGCTCCCCAAGATGTAGAGGAGAGCGAGCGGAGAATATTAAGCCCGCGTGTGCACTTTGTGCGAAGTTAACGGATGTGGTGCAGAAATGTCAACTTTTTATCAAATACGAGTCCCAAGAATTTTGTGTCCGCTGCTACTGGAATAGCATTTTGTCCGAGCATTAATTCAGGTTCAGGATGAAGATTACGCTTACGACAAAAATGTACGCAAACGGTCTTCTCCGGCGAGAACCTGAAGCCATTTGCAAGTGCCCAGGAGTTGAGGCGGTCAATGGCTTTCTGCAGTTGTCTTTCAATAACCCTCATGTTGCATGACTGACAAAAAATGCTAAAGTCATCAACATAGAGGGCACTGTTTACAGTTGGAGGAAGTTGTTCTGTGATGGAATTTATTTTCATGGCGAAAAGCGTGACACTTAATACTGATCCTTGTGGTACTCCCTCCTCTTGGCTAAAGGAGCGAGAGAGTGAGGATCCCACACGAACTTGGAAAGATCGATTGGCTAAAAAGTTTTGAATAAACACGGGGAGATGCCCTCTAAGGCCTAGGCTGTGCAGATCTTTTAAGATGCCAAATCTCCAAGTTGTGTCATACGCTTTCTCCATGTCAAAGAACACCGACACCAAGTGTTCACGTTTTAGGAAAGCATCCCGGATGGATGTTTCCAGTCTAATAAGATGGTCCAAAGTGGACCGGTTCCTTCGGAAGCCGCACTGGATGTTGGAGAGAAGGTCATTGGTTTCTAAATACCAGATTAAACGAGAATTCACCATTCTCTCCAGGATTTTGCACAAACAGCTAGTCAGAGCAATGGGACGATAATTTCTAGTGACTTTTGGATCCTTTCCTGGCTTAGCGAAGGCAAGAACGGTTGCCTTGCGCCAGGAATCCGGAAACTGCCCTTCGGTAAAGATTCTGTTATACAGAAAGAGCAGATAATCCATAGATTTTGGTGAAAGATGTTTAATCATATCATAATGGATGCCATCTGGTCCAACAGCACTTGCTTTGGAAAGAGTGAGGGCTCTTTTCAGTTCATGTATAGTGAATTCCCTGTTGTAGGGACAGTCGCTCTTACACTTAAAATTAAGTGCCTGTTTTTCTATTTTTTGTTTCAGGACCAGGAACTGTGGGGAATAAGAAGATGTTGCACAGATTTTAGAGAATGTTTCCCCAAGAGAGTTGGCTATTGCAGTTGGATCTGCAATAGCGCATCCATTATAATCTAGGATTGAAGTAGTGTGGGATGTATGTTTTCCCTTCATTTTCCGGATTTTATCCCAGACTACCTTAGAGTTGGTAGACTGGGTAATAGATGATGTAAAACGGATCCACGATTCCCTTTGACTCTGACGGCGGATGTAGCGTGCTTTGGCTCGTGCACATTTAAACACTATAAGGTTGTTCGTGGTAGGATATCGGCGGAATATCCCCCACGCTTTGTTTTGAGCCTTTTTTGCTGCTGTGCATTGAGAATTCCACCAAGGTTTGGGAAATGGTGGAAACCGGGTAGATGTTTTTGGAACAGTATTCGCAGCTGCTTGGACGATAATTTCTGTGATGTACGTTACTGCATCATTGATCGGCTCCTGACTGACCGTACTGAGTTCAAAATTTGCCTGATGTTGGAAGGCAGTCCAGTCAGCCTGATCAATCTTCCACCGTGGTAACCTGAAGGGAAGACATGGTCTCCCGCTGTGTAACAAGGTTATCACAGGGAAGTGATCACTTCCAAATGGATTCTCCTCCACTTCCCAAGTGAGTGAAGGGAGTAGAGAAGGGGAGCAGATAGAGAGATCAATGGTAGAAAAGGTACGGGTAGGCATGTGGAAGAAGGTGTTTGTTCCAGTATTTAGAAAGGAAAGGTCATTGTCATTGAGCATACGCTCTATGACCCGTCCCCTTCCATTGATGTTAGCACTACCCCACAGGGTGTTATGTCCGTTAAAATCCCCGAGAAGTAAGAAAGGGGGAGGCAACTGCGATACAAGATCATCAAGGTCTTCCTGGGAGATGTCAGTCCCAGGTGGCAAATAAATAGAGCACACAGTTAATAAAAATCCCACTGTCAGGCGAATTGCAACAGCCTCAATGCTGGTTGTAATTAGCAAGGGCTGAACTGGGGTCTGATTACCCACAAGGATAGCCACTCCTCCATGAGCAGGACCATCCGCAATTCTATCCTTACGAAAGATTGTGATGTTATGCAATGTGGGATCATCATTTGCCTTTAGATAAGTCTCCTGCAAGCAAAAGCACTAGCTTTCGCTTTGAGTGTTTTATAAGCAATTAGGTTACTAGTGGTGGGATACTTACGGAAATTATTCCAAGCACGGTTTTTTTCCTGTTTAGCAATTAAACAATCTGTATTCCACCAGTTATTTCTGTGTTTGTGATAAGGCGTGGATTTTGGAATGGAACCATTAGCTGCAGTGAGAATCTGATTGATTATATAAGTATTTACTTCATCAATATGTTGTCTTTGAACATAACATCTGTCTAAGAGTATTTGGGCAGAATAGCCTCCCCAGTTTGCCTTTTTAAACTGCCAGTTGGATCGTTGAACAGGATTCCGAGTTACTCTTGTTTGTAGTGAGCAAATAATTGGAAAATGATCACTGTTAAAGGGATTGGTTAAAACTGACCATGTCATGATTGGAAAGATAGATGGTGAACAAATTGACAAGTCTATTGCAGAAACAGAACCTGTTGCTAGGTGTATGTAAGTAGGAGATCCAGAATTTAATAAATTAAGATCATTATTGTTCATGAATTCCTCCATCAATTTGCCTCTTCTATCCATTGTAGTAGACCCCCACAATGGATGATGTCCATTAAAGTCACCAAAGAGACAAATTGGAGTTGGGAGTTGTGAAATCAGGCTGTCAAGTTCTGAGTGCGGAAGTGGTAGAGATGGTGAAATATAGATGGAAACAAGGGTAACTGAAATACCAACTGCAATACGAGCTGCGACAACTTCTAGAGTGGTTCTCAATTGGATCGGCCTGGATGGAATGTCAGAGTTAACAAGAATAGCTACTCCGCCCCGAGCAGGAGAGTTTGAACTCCTATCTCGCCTGTATATCACATAATTTGAAAATTTGGGTGAAATTTGGGGTGACAAGAAAGTTTCTTGTAGGCATACACCTATGGGATTGAATTGAGCTAGTAAATCCCTTAAGTCATCAGAATGACTACTTAGTCCTCTGCAGTTCCATTGTAGGATGTTATACATTATTTAGATTTAGCTGAGGATGATTCGTCTGACTGTTTTTTGTTCGTGGGACATTTCTTCCGGTCTTTTTTTGGGAATGTGGGGCGTCCAATATCCATGGTGTCATCTGCATGGAGTTCTAGAATGGGCTCCTCGTTACTTAGCAGCTCATCTACATCCATATTATTGGTAGGCGATTCCATTTTCTTTGAGACTGAGTGAGATTTTAATTGTTCTTTTTCAACTGAGACTAATGGGGTATGAGTAGGAATACTGATTGGAGTATTTGTGGCTTCGCTAGTTTTTTTCGGAGGATTATCTTTTTTAGAGGTTAAAAGTGTAAATTTAAGCCAATTCGCTAGAGAGGTGTTAGGCGGAACTGATACATCCGTTTGAGCTGCAGTAGAAACAAAGTTTCTAGTTCGAGCTGCATAAGAACGACCACTAGGCATGGTCGACATAACTTGTCTACGTGCCTCAGGAAACGTGACTTTATTTTCAATTTTGTATTTTTGTATTTTCTTTCCTGTTATCCATAGCTCACAAGTTTTGGAAAAGGCTGGATGGCTTCCTTTGCAGTTTGGACAAACAGGAGTTTTGACTGAACAATCTGCTTGGGTGTGATCTTTAGAGCCACAGATGGGACATGTGGCTTCCCCGCGACAAGCCTGCTGGGAATGGCCGTATTTCTGACATTTAAAGCAACGAACAGGATTCGGGATGTATGGTCGAATCCGGCAGTTTAAATAACCAGCTTTAATAGAGGATGGTATGTCTGGAGTGCTAAATGTCAGAATGATGGATCTTGTTGGAGTAAGATTTCCATCTTTTTTCGTCATGATCCGTTTTACATTTACAACTTTCTGACTGCTGAGTTCTTGGAGTAGTTCTTCTTCGGAGACTGTAATTAGATCCCACTCGCTGATGACACCTTTTGATGAATTTAGTGTTTTGTGGGGAGTAATGTCTACTGTCAACCCACCAAATGTTGTTGTTTTTAACAGCCGCTCAGAATGTTTTGAGGTGGGTGTTTCTATCAGAAGGTCTCCGGATTGCAGTCTTTTAACCATTTTTGGTGATCCAGCAATTGACTCCAAGATTTTCTGAATTAAGAATGGTGACAACTTACCCACAGGCTGGGCAGATAGGGAATGAATCACCAGGAAGTTTGGGCAATCGTCATGACATTCTGCTTCTCTTCGCAGTCTTTTAGGTTGACTTGAGTCATGGTCAGGTTTAGAATCTTCCGCTCTTGAGCTCAAAGGCTCTAAGTTTGGATAATGATTTTTATCCATGATCGCTCCTTTTTGCCCTGGGGGTTTGCCTTTACCACCCAGGTTACCGGCCCCGCCACGGGCAGGCAGGAGCAGTGCCGCTTGGTGGCGAAGCGTAGAGTTAGTAAGTTAGTACAGCTAGCTAAATTAAAGAAAAAGGTACTTGCCTTCTTCTGGGCTCTCTTCTTAGTGTTTTTAAGTAAGTAGAGCTACTTAACAGAAAATATTGATTCTAAGAGAAAAACAAGGAAACCTCTGCCACTTGGAGGAAAAACGCTTTATAAACTCGCAAGAATCGCTTGGCCACGGAAACGCTTGGCACCCGGGGCCCAATCAACATAGAGGGCACTGTTTACAGTTGGAGGAAGTTGTTCTGTGATGGAATTTATTTTGATGGCAAAAAGCGTGACACTTAATACTGATCCTTGTGGTACTCCCTCCTCTTGGCTAAAGGAGCGAGAGAGTGAGGATCCCACACGAACTTGGAACGATCGATTGGCTAGAAAGTTTTTAATAAAAATGGGGAGTTGCCCCCTAAGGCCAAGGCTATGCAGATCTTTTAAGATGCCAAATCTCCAAGTTGTGTCATACGCTTTTTCCATGTCAAAGAACACCGACACCAAGTGTTCGCGTTTTAGGAAAGCATCCCGGATGGATGCTAATAAGATGGTCCACAGTGGACCGGTTCCTTCGGAAGCCGCACTGGATGTTGGAGAGAAGGTCATTTGTTTCGAGATACCATATTAATCGAGAATTAACCATTCTCTACAGGTTTTTGCACAGACAGCTGGTCAGAGCAATAGGACGATAATTGGTGGTAACGTTTGGATCCTTTCCTGGCTTAGGAAAGGCAAGAACGATTGCCTTTCGCCAGGAGTCCGGAAATTGCCTTTCAGTAAAGATTCTGTTATACAGAAAGAGCAGACAATCCATAGATTTTTGTGAAAGATGTTTAATCATTTCATAATGGATGCGATCTGGTCCTACAGCACATGCTATGGAAAGAGCGAGGGCTCTTTTCAGTTCCTCTACAGTGAAGGCCGCGTTGTAGGGATACAGGCCCTTGGTCTTGTCTTAAAATTAAGTGCTTGTTTTTCCATTTACGTTTCAGGACCAGGAACTCTGGGGAATACGAAGATGTTGCACAGATGTTAGAGAATGTTTCCCCAAGAGAATTAGCTATTGCAGTTGGATCCGCAATAGCGCATCCATTATAATCTAGGATTGAAGAAGGGTGGGATGTATATTTCCCCTTCATTTTCCGGATTTTATCCCAGACTATCTTAGAGTTGGTAGAGTGGTTAATAGATGATGTAAAACGGATCCACGAATCCTTTTGACTCTGACGACGGATGTAGCGTGCTTTGGCTCGTGCACGTTTGAAGGCTATAAGGGTGTTCGTGGTAGGATATCGGCGAAATATACCCCACGCTTTGTTTTGAGCCTTTTTTGCTGCTGTGCATTGTGAATTCCACCAAGGTTTGGGAAATGGTGGAAACCGGGCCGATGTTTATGGGACAGCATTAGCAGCAGCTTGGAGGATGATTTCTGTGATGTACTTGACTGCGTCATTGATCGGCTCCTGACTGACTGTGCTAAGATCAAAATTTGCCTGATGTTGGAAGGCAGTCCAGTCAGCCTGATCAATCTTCCACCGTGGTAACCTAAAAGGAAGACATGGTCTCCCACTGTGTAACAAGGTTATCACAGGGAAGTGATCACTTCCGTATGGATTCTCCTCCACTTCCCAGGTGAGTGAAGGGAGTAGAGAAGGGGAGCAGATAGAGAGATCAATGGCAGAAAAAGTACGGGTAGACATGTGGAAGAAGGTGTTTTTTTCCAGTATTTAGAAGGGAAAGGTCATTGTCATTGAGCATACGCTCTATGACTCGTCCCCTTCCGTTGATGTTAGCACTACCCCACAGGGTGTTATGTCCATTCATATCCCCGAGAAGTAAGAAAGGGGTAAGCAGCTGCGTTAGAAGAAGATCATCAAGGTCTGCCTGGGTGATGTCAGTCCCAGGTGGCAAATAAATGGAGCACACAGTTATTAAAAATCCCACTGAAAGGCGAATTGCAACAGCCTCTATGCTGGTTGTAATTAGTAAGGGTTGCACTGGGATCTGGTTACCCACAAGGATAGCCACTCCCCCATGTACAGAGCCATCCGCAATTCTATCCTTACGAAAAATTGTGGTGTTATGCATCGTGGGATCGTCATTTGCCTTCAGATATATCTCCTGCAAGCAAAAGCAAACTGGCTCGTGCTTTTGCAGGAGGGCTTTGATGTCATCAATATTTCGCCGGAATCCACGACAATTCCATTGTAGGAATTTAGCCATTATTTTGGCTTGGTGGGTCCATCAGGCGGCTTCCGAGGTGCTGAGGGCTTACTTTTATCAGTCCTGGATTTGTCTTTTTTGGGGAAGAATGGACGCTGTCCCGTGTTCAATTCCTCCTCCGCAAAGAGTTCCAAGACTGACTCTTCGGGTTTTGTTTGTTTTTTTGTTTGTTTGGATTTTATTGGCGCATTGGCTGCTAAGGCCATAATGCGCCAAGACCAGGTCATTTTTAACACAAATTTAAAATTTCAGTGACCTAATTTGTTAGGTCACTATGTCAAAAGGTATAAATAAAAATATTAATTTTATAGACGAGTAAAATTATTTATTGATTTTAAAAAGGTAAAAACAGCAGACACATGGTCATTGTCGGACAAAATCTGACTGAGTGTATACGGCTCAGTCAGATGATTAAAAGCGGTAAGACGGATATTGCTAAAAGCTGGACAATCAATTAAAATGTGTCTGATAGTTAAAATTGTGCCACAAGACTCACACATAGGAGGGTCATCAGCCCTCAGCAAAAACGAATGAGTCAAATGACTGTGTCCTATGCGGGTCCGGGCAAGAACAACTTCCTCCTTACGATTCCTGCGCAGACTAGACTGCCACGGTTCAATTACAGGCTTTATACGATATAGTTTATTCGCAGTCTGTCTATTCCAAAAATCCTGCCATTGGGAGTGAATCTTCTGCTGTATTGTTTGCCTGTAGTCTGTATAGGGGACTTACAGGCGGCGATTATTATTGGGGATTGCTGATTTGGCTGCGGTGTCAGCCAAATCATTTCCCCTAATCCCAATGTGGCTAGGAATCCAGCAGAAGCGGATGTCATATTCACGTTCACGGAGGAAGTGAATCTTCTGCTGAATGCTAGACAGAACTGGGTGACAATTATATTTCACGGTTATTAAAGCCTGTAACACGCTGAGAGAGTCAGAATATAAAATGAACCGTTGGTATTGGCATTCAATAATGTGATCCAAGGCTAACTCTATTGCATGCAGCTCTGCAGTAAATATGCTGCATTCAGAGGGAATCTGCTCCGATGTAGAACTGTCTGTAAAGACAGCAGCAGATCCCACATATGATTCCGACTTCGAACCGTCTGTGTAAACTGGCGCGAAGTCGGAATGTTCAGCTCGGTGTGCTGAATAAAGCTGCAGGTAGACCGATGATGGAGTGTCCGACTTTCCCCAATTTTTAAGGGACAAGTCACATATTGGAATATGAGCATGCCAGGGTGGAAGGGGTTGCTTCGGTGTTTGCGCAACCTTGTCTACCTTGATATCAAGTTCTATGAGTAGCTCTTGGAGACGAATACCAAACGGACGATTAGCAGTCTTACGGGTATTGTACAAATTTTCCCATCGTGGCTCAAAAACGGATAGCCACGTAGGATGGTCTGGCAGGGATTTCAGTTTTAAAGCATACTTTAAAGACAACTGCTTACGTCGAAGCGATAACGGTGGTTCGTTTGCTTCGACGTATAAACTCTGGACAGGAGATGTTCGAAATGCTCCGGTAGCGATACGAAGAGCCTGGTGATGGACGGGGTCCAGCCATCGAAGGGCACTGTCTCTGGCTGAAGAATATACCTGGGACCCGTAATCTAGTCTGGATCTCACAAGTGCACGGTAAAGCCGAAGAAGGGTACATCGGTCTGCTCCCCAAGATGTAGAGGAGAGCGAGCGGAGAATATTAAGCCCGCGTGTGCACTTTGTGCGGAGTTGACGGATATGATCCAGAAAGGTCAACTTTTTATCAAATACGAGTCCCAAGAATTTTGTGTCCGCTGCTACTGGAATAGCATTTTGTCCGAGCCTTAATTCAGGTTCAGGATGAAGATTACGCTTACGACAAAAGTGTACGCAAACGGTCTTCTCCGGCGAGAACCTGAAGCCATTTGAAAGTGCCCAGGAGTTGAGGCTATCAATGGATTTTTGCAGTTGTCTTTCAATAACCCTCATGTTGCATGACTGACAAAATATGCTAAAGTCATCAACATAGAGGGCACTGTTTACGGTAGGAGGAAGTTGTTCTGCGATGGAATTTATTTTGATGGCGAAAAGCGTGATACTTAAAACTGATCCCTGTGGTACTCCCTCCTCTTGGCTAAAGGAACGAGAGAGTGAGGATCCCACACGAACTTGAAAAGATCGATTGGCTAAAACGTTTTTAATAAAAATGGGGAGTCGTCCCCTAAGGCCCAAGTTATGCAGATCTTTTAAGATGCCAAATCTCCAAGTTGTGTCATACGCTTTCTCCATGTCAAAGAACACCGACACCAAGTGTTCGCGTTTTAGGAAAGCATCCCGGATGGATGTTTCCAGTCTAATAAGATGGTCCAAAGTGGACCGGTTCCTTCGGAAGCCGCACTGAATATTGGAGAGAAGGTCATTTGATTCTAAATACCATATTAAACGAGAATTGACCATTCTCTCCAGGATTTTGCACAGACAGCTAGTCAGAGCAATAGGACGATAATTGGTTGTGATTTTTGGATCCTTTCCTGGCTTAGGAAAGGCAAGAACGATTGCCTTTCGCCAGGAGACCGGAAACTGCCCTTCAATAAAGATTCTGTTATACAGAAGGAGCAGATAATCCATAGATTTTGGTAAAAGATGTTTAATCATTTCATAATGGATGCCATCTGGTCCAACAGCACTTGCTTTGGAAAGAGCGAGAGCTCTTTTCAGTTCCTCTATAGTCAATGCCCCGTTGTAGGGATAGAGGCCCTTGGACTTGAAATTAAGTGCCTGTTTTTCGATTTGATGTTTTAGGACCAGGAACTCTGGGGAGTACGAAGATGTTGCGGAGATGTTAGAGAATGTTTCCCCAAGAGCATTGGCTATTGCAGTTGAATCTGCGATAGCGCATCCATTATAATCTAGGATTGAAGAAGGGTGGGATGTATATTTTCCCTTCATTTTCCGGATTTTATCCCAGACTACCTTAGAGTTGGTAGACTGGTTAATAGATGATGTAAAACGGATCCACGATTCCTTTTGACTCTGACGGCGGATATAGCGTGCTTTGGCTCGTGCGCGTTTAAAGGCTATAAGGTTGGTCGTGGTAGGATATCGGCAGAATATCCCCCACGCTTTGTTTTGAGCCTTTTTTGCTGCTGTGCATTGTGAATCCCACCAAGGTTTAGGAAATGGTGGAAACCGGGCAGATGTTTTTGGAACAGCATTCGCAGCTGCTTGGACGATAGTTTCTGTGATGTACTTTACTGCATCATTGATAGGCTCCTGACTGACGGTGCTGAGATCAAAATTTGCTTTGTTTGTTTGTTTGTTTTAGGGTTTTATGGCGCATTAGCATCTAAGGCTATAATGCGCCAAGTCAAAAGGATGTAGAATATAAAACTATAATATTAAAATTATTTGTATATTATTGTAAAATAATATACGATATAAATCGTTCGTATAGCATAAAACGATAAAAATATTTTAAATAGAATTATTTAGATTAATAAGTTGTAAAAACTTAAAAATAGCTGACACGTTGTCATTGTCCGATAAAACCTGTCTGAGTGTATAAGGTTCAGACAGATGGCTAAAACATAAACGGCGGTCATTATAAAAGGACGGACATTCAATTAAAATATGACGGACTGTTAAAATGGTGTCACAATTTCTGCACATAGGACGATCGTCTGCCCTCAGCAAATAGCAGTGTGTCAAGTGACAATGTCCTATGCGGAGTCGAGATAGAACAACTTCCTCTTTTCGGTTCCTGCGCAGACTAGACTGCCAATGTTCAATTACAGGCTTAATCTCATATAACTTGTTTGTAATCTGTCCATGCCATGAGTGTTGCCATTGGGATACCAGTTTCTTTCGAATTACCGACCTGTAGTCTGTATAGGGGACTAACAGGCAAGAGTTAAATAGGTTTGCTGATTTGGCTGCAGTGTCTGCCAAATCATTTCCTGAGATCCCAATGTGGCCTGGGATCCAGCAGAAACGAACATCAAATCGAGATTGTACAAGGAAGTGCAGCTTCTGCTGTATCCGAGTGAGGACAGGATGAGGGTTGAACCTCATCGATGATAAAGCCTGCAATGAACTCAGAGAATCGGTATATATAATATATTTTTTGTGGTGGGTGGTTCGTATGCGATCTAAGGCTAGCTCAACCGCATGCAGCTCTGCAGTGAACACACTGCATTCGTTGGAGATCTGCTCAGATACCGTGGTATCTGGGAAAACAGCTGCAGATCCAACAGACATTTCTGACCTCGAGCCATCTGTGCAGATGGGCAAGAAGTCAGCATGTTCAGAGCGATCAGCTAAAAAGAGCTGCAGGTAGACGGTGGACGAAGTATTGTCCTTTCTCCAGTTGTTAAGGGAGAAGTTGCAGTTTGGGACACGAGCATGCCAGGGTGGAAAAGGTTGCCCTGGTGATGGGGCAACATTGTCTAACGTGATGTTCAAATCGTTGAGAAGCCTTTGGATACGAATACCGAATGGTTGATTGGCAGTCTGGCGAATGTTATACAGATTTTCCCAACGTGGCTCAAAAACGGTTGTCCACGTCGGATGGTCTGGCAGGGATTTCAGTTTCAAAGCATACTGTAGAGACAACTGTTTCCTGCGAAGCGATAACGAGGGCTCATTCGCTTCGACATAGAGGCTATGGACAGGAGAAGTTCGAAATGCTCCTGTGGCAATACGGATAGCCTGATGGTGGATGGGATCCAGCCATCGGAGTACGCTGAGTCTAGAGGATGCGTATACCTGGCACCCGTAATCTAACTTAGATCGTACGAGTGCACGATAGAGGCGCAAAAGGGTACATCGGTCAGCGCCCCAGGAATGTGAGGAGATTGCACGTAGGATGTTCAAACCTCTCGTGCACTTCGCACGTAGTTGACGGATGTGTTCCAGAAAGGTCAGCTTTTTATCGAATATAAGCCCCAAAAATCTAGTCTCAGGTACTACTGGGATTGCATTTTGTCCAAGCCTCAGTTCAGGTTCAGGGTGAAGATTGCGCTTTCTGCAAAAATGCATGCAGACAGTCTTTTGTGCAGAGAACCTGAACCCATTATTCGTTGCCCATGAGTTCAAATGGTCAATGGTACGTTGCAGTTGCCTCTCAATTACCCTCATGTTGCAGGAATGACAGAATATGCTAAAATCATCAACATAGAGGGCACAGTTTACAGTTGGAGGAAGTTGTTCTGTGACGGAATTCACTTTAATGGCAAAAAGCGTAACACTTAAAACGGATCCTTGAGGTACTCCCTCCTCTTGGATAAAAGAGCGAGAGAGAGTAGATCCTACACGGACTTGGAAAGATCGGTGACATAAAAAGTTTTTAATAAAATTGGGGAGATTACCTCTAAGGCCGATGCTGTAGAGGTCTTTTAAAATTCCAAATCTCCAAGTTGTGTCATAAGCTTTTTCCATATCGAAGAACACTGACACCAGGTGTTCTCGTTTTAAAAAAGCATCTCGAATGGAAGTTTCGAGCCTGATTAAGTGGTCCAAAGTTGACCTATTCCTACGGAAGCCGCACTGAAATCTGGAGAGAAACCCATTAGCCTCCAAATACCAGATAAGGCGGGCATTGACCATTCTCTCCAGAATTTTGCACAGACAGCTAGTCAGAGCAATAGGACGGTAGTTCGTTGGGATTTTGGGATCCTTTCCTGGTTTAGGAAAGGCAAGCACGATTGCCTTATGCCAGGAATCCGGAAACTGCTCTTCTTGAAATATTCTGTTATATAGAAAAAGCAGTTGGTCCATGGATTTTGCAGACAGATGTTTGATCATATCATAATGGATAAGATCTGGTCCGGCAGCACTTGCCTTGGTAAGAGTTAGAGCTGTTTCTAACTCTTCCGTGGTAAAGGGCCCGTTATAGGGATGAGACCTTCTTGATGTAAAGTTTATTGGCTGTTTTTCACATTTATCTTTCCAGACCAGAAATTCTGAGGAGTAAGCAGATGTTGACGAGATGGCAGAAAAGGTCTCCCCAAGTGCATTGGCTATTGCAGTTGGATCTGCAATAACGCATCCATTATACTCCAGGACCGATGAAGGGTGCGATGTATATTTACCCTTCATTTTCCGGATTTTGTCCCATATAGCTTTACTGCTGGTTGACTGGGTAATGGTGGATGTAAAGCGGACCCACGATTCCTTTTGGCTCTGACGACGAATATATCGCGCTTTCGCGCGTGCACGTTTGAAGGCTAAGAGATTGGCTGTGGTAGGATATCGTCGGAATATCCCCCAGGCTTTATTTTGTGCCTTTTTTGCTGCTGTGCAGTCAGTATTCCACCAAGGTTTTGGAAATGGTGGAAACCGGTTAGATGTTTTCGGAATTGTAGCTGCAGCTGCATGGACAATTCTTTCTGTGATGTACGCCACTGCATCATTGATAGGCTCCCGACTGACTGTACTGATGTTAAAGTCTACCAGGTGTTGAAAGGTGTTCCAGTCAGCCTGATCAATCTTCCAT
Organism: Mastigoproctus giganteus; assembly: GCF_048544385.1. Lineage (NCBI taxonomy): Eukaryota > Metazoa > Arthropoda > Arachnida > Uropygi > Thelyphonidae > Mastigoproctus > Mastigoproctus giganteus. The sequence goes on along the minus strand of NC_143575.1, from coordinate 94,641,265 downwards.
CGCGGTAACCTAAAAGGTGAGCATGGCTTCCCTTTAAGTAGGCTGGTTATCACGGGGAAGTGATCACTTCCATAAAGATTCTCCTCTACCTCCCAGTTGATTGAAGGAAGGAGAGAGGGGGAGCATATAGACAGGTCGATAGCAGAGAACGTACGGGTAGGCATGTGGAAAAAGGTGTCACTTCCCACATTTAGGAGGGATAGGTCATTGTCATTGAGCATATGCTCTATGACACGTCCCCTTCTGTTAACATTTGCACTACCCCACAGGGTGTTATGTCCATTAAAATCGCCCAGGAGTAATACAGGAGTAGGCAGCTGCACAATGAGATCATCAAGGTCCGTCTGGGAGATATCAGCCCCAGGTGGTAAATAAACTGAGCAGACTGTTATTAAAAAACCTACCGTAAGGCGAACCGCTACCGCTTCTATGTTGGTGGTGAGCGCAATAGTTTGAAATGGGGTATGGTTGCCCAGAATTATAGCAACACCCCCATGAGCAGGTCCATCGTCACTTCTGTCTTTTCGAATGATAGTGGTGTTACGAAGCGAAGCGTTTTCATTTGCCTTCAGGTATGTCTCTTGTAAGCAAAAGCAGACTGGCTCATGCTTTTGCAGAAGGGCCTTGATGTCATCATTGTTTCGCCGGAATCCACGACAGTTCCACTGTAGGAATTTAGCCATTATTTTGGCTTGGTGGGTCCATCAGGCGGCTTCCGAGGTGCTGAGGGCTTACCTTTTTCAGTCCTGGATTTATCCTTCCTGGGGAAGTACGGACGTTGTCCAGTGTCCATTTCCTCCTCAGCAAAGAGCTCCAAGACTGAGTCTTCTTGTACCTCCTTCTGCTCTACATCCATGTTTTCTTGGGTTGTAGGTGGTATTTCACCTTTCTTATTCTTTTCTTTCGTGATTGCTGTTGTTATTTGTGGAGCATTAGGAGGTACTGATATAGGAGTGGCAGCTGATTGGTCCTTTTGTGCAGGTTTTTGGGAGCTTAAGAGATAACGTGCGATAGGGGTAAATGATTCTTTTGGGGGGATGGACATGTCCGTCTGAGTTCCGACGGAACATCTCCCTGCTACCTTCTGGGCGTAGGTAGGTTTTTTGATGTTGAGAGGTTTCACTGCTTTCCTTGCCTCCTGATACGATATGTTTAGCTCTGCCTTCAGCCGTTGAATTTCTTTTTCTTCTTTCCACCTCTGGCATGCTCGTGAATAGGCCGGATGTTCGCCTTCACAATTAATACAGGTGGGTTTTGCAGCTGAACATGATGTTGTTTCGTGGTCCTTTGCGCCACATCGGGCGCATGCAAGGACTCCGCGGCAGGCCATTTGAGAATGTCCATATTTCTGGCATTTAAAACACCGTAAAGGGTTTGGAACATATGGACGCACTGGACAGTTGATGTAGCCAGCTTTAATCTCATCAGGAGGTTTGGGAGAGTTAAAAGTCAGGATAACACTCCTGGTTTTAACAAGTTTCCCATCCCTACGCGCACTAATTCTCTTGACGGCTATAACTCCCTGAGGTTTCAGTTCCAAGCAGATTTCCTCCTCGGTTACGTCGAGAAGGTCCCATTCTGATATAACACCTCTCGATGAGTTTAGTGTTCTATGTGGTGTTACTGTTATGGGTATTCCTCCGATTGATGTTGCACGGAGTAGCTGCTCAGATTGCCTGTCAGTTTTGGTTTCGATTAAGAGGTCTCCAGAACGGAGCCTCTTAACTGACTTGGGTGAACCTACTAACCCATCTAACCCTTTCTGTATGAAGAAGGGCGACATTTTGCCAATCGGTTTTTCTGTGGTAGAATGAATTATTAAAAATCTTGGAACAGGCCCTGATGATATTTCTGTTCGCTGCCTCTTTGTAGCAATAATGCTATCTGCTTCACTGTCTAAATTTTCAGATAGGGACCGGGTTGGGGCCCCTGAAGGAGTAAGTTTATCAGGATTCATAGAGATTTTTTAGTTGTTCAGTGCCCGGGCTCCCCACCCACCACGGAGCCCAAAGGGACGCCCACTACCCGGCATGCAATAAATGCGCTCGGGAGTGGGACGCCAGGGCTACCCAGACACTATACCCGCACCGCCGCCAGCCTGAATCCTGTCCCTCGGACCATGAGGGTAGGGGCGTGGCATTGACACGGTTGACCCTCGCAGGCGAACCTACTAGCCGATTGATCCTAGCCGGGCCTTCCAGGACCACCCGTCTTGTCGAAGCAGGGGCCAAAGTGGTGTATTGAAGCTGGGCCCCTCAACCACCAGGATCCCCCTTTCCGAATTTCCACGGGTCGCAGCGCACGGCAAACACGCCGGATTCCATTGATGTAAGCCCGGAACCTAGGCTGTGGGCGTTGGATCCCAGTGATGCTAATCTGGAAGTCCAGCAGCGTCACTGGGAGGTCCCCTCACCACGTACAGGTGCCCACGTCGAGGGGTCAAAATTTGCCTGATGTTGGAAGGCAGACCAGTCAGCCTGATCAATCTTCCACCGTGGTAACCTGAAAGGAAGACACGGTCTCCCACTGTGTAACGAGGTTATCACAGGGGAGTGATCACTTCCATATGGATTCTCCTCCACTTCCCAGGTGAGTGAAGGGAGTAGAGAAGGGGAGCTGATAGAGAGATCAATGGCAGAAAAAGTACGGGTAGGCATGTGGAAGAAGGTATTTGTTCCAGTATTTAGAAAGGTATTGTATTGGTATTGGTATGGTTATTTCTGGCGCAAGGGCTACTTAGGCCATATTGCGCCTATAAACGAGATGAGGATTTCACGGTGTCTGTAAAAACAGTTAGAAAGAATTATACAGATTTATGCATTTTAAGAAGCGGAAAAATTCCGGGAGATTTGCATTATTACCTATGAACTGTTGGAGTGTCAAAGGTTGTTGAAGATTACTGTATGAAGCTTTTCGGGCATCAGTGTATAAGGTACATTCAACGAGTATGTGCTTTATTGTGAGAACAGAGTTGCAGTGCATACACTGCGGAGGATCATTTCCTGTAAGAAGAAAAATATGGGTGAGCTGACTGTGCCCGATCCGGGCTCTAGCCAGGATGACTTCTTCCTTTCTGTTTACAGAAAAACTGGAAACCCATAACTGTGGTTCAGGTTTTATTTCACGCAGCTTGTTATTCAGTTGAGATTGCCATAGAAGTGTCCATTGTTCTTTACATGTATTTCTTATATGGGATCTGTAGTCCATATATGGAACATAGTAACCGGGCGATGCTATGTTGGATGAATGTTTGGCTGCATAGTCTGCTTTTTCATTCCCTGATATCCCAGTGTGACCTGGGATCCAGCAAAAGATGACAACTTGTTGGTGATCATGGATATGCATTAGTTGAGATTTTATAGATTTTATTAAGGGATGCGTTGTTGAGGAGGAATTTTGCAAGGCCAAGATTGAACTCTGTGAGTCACTATATATTACACTTTTTTGGATGGACAGTTGGAGAATGTTTTCTAAGGCAAGCTTGATAGCATATAATTCAGCTGTATAACTGCTGCATTCGGTGGGAAGTGAAACAGAGATAGTGTTAAAGGGAAAGACAGCTGCAGCACCGACTTTACTATCAGACTTTGATCCATCAGTGTATACATGCGTAAAATTTTGGTAATTTTGTGTGTGAGTGGCATGCAGTTGCTGTATATTGGTATTTGCAAGCGAATGTTTTCCCCAGTTTAAGAAATAGCTGTCACAGGATGCTTTAATAAAGGACCAGGGAGGATCTGAACTGTTCAGATCATGGAGGATTTTGTTCAGATGTATATTCCAATTTTGTGATAATTCCTGTAATCTGATGCCAGCAGGGCGAACTGCTCTAGGTTTATTTCTGTAGTACATTGGGAACTGTGGATTATTAAGTATTGGCCAATTGGGGTGAGAAGGCAGACTTTGAATTTTGGCTGCATAGTTCAGAAGTAACATCTTTCTCCTGAGGCTGAGCGGAGGTTCATGGGCTTCGATATAAAGACTTTGCACTGGCGATGTTCTATAAGCGCCTACAGCAATTCTGAGGGCAGAATGTTGAATAGGGGCAAGACGTGCTAGCACGCTTTCCCTAGCAGAATCATACACCGGGGCGCCATAATCAAGGCGAGATCTGATCAGGGCTCTGTACAAGTGAAGTAAGGTGTACCGATCTGCACCCCATGATGTAGAAGAGATAATTCTTAATAAATTCATTTTTTTCTGGCAAGCAGTCCTTAGATGTGTGATATATTCTAGGAAGTTCAGTTTATTATCAAAAATTAAACCAAGGAGACGAATGCTATTCACCACTGTGATGGGATGATTTGTTAGTTGTATCTCTGGATCTGGATGCATCTTTCGTTTATTACAAAAGTGAATGACTCTAGATTTCTGATAGGATAGTCGGTAACCATTGTGTATCATCCATAATTCAATGTTATTTATAGATGTTTGCAGCTGCCTTTCGATAAAGCTCATGTTTTGCGAGCTGCAAGAGACAGTCAAATCATCAGCATAGAGGTAAGAATTTACAGCTTTTGGAATATTTTTTGTCATCTGATTTATTCTAATTGCAAATAAGGTTGCACTGAGTACAGAGCCCTGCGGGACTCCTTCTTCTTGTATGTATGTTTGCGAAAGTACTTGCCGATAGCGAACTTGAAAGGTCCTGTGTTGTAGGAAATTCTGTATGAAGTACGGTAAGTGTCCTCTCAGGTCCAGGGAATGAAGATCTTTCAGAATACCAAACCGCCAAGTGGTGTAAAAGGCCTTCTCTATGTCGAGACATACCATTACTAGATGTTTGTTTTGGATAAACGCATTCCTGATGTCTGTTTCTGCTTTGATCATGAGATCTAGAGATGATCGGTGTTTTCGGAAACCAAATTGATTGTCAGAGATAATATTTTGGGAATCAAGATACCACGTTAGTCGACGGTGTATCATTTTTTCTATGGTTTTACTTAGGCAGCTTGTGAGCGAAATGGGTCTGTAATTGTTCGGAATAGAATGATCTTTCCCTGGTTTGGGTATCGCCAGTACAAAAGCATGACGCCAGAAGCTGGGGAAGGAATGCTCCATAAATATACGATTGTAGAAGGTCAGTAGCGAAGATAATGATTTATTGTCTAGATGTTGTAACATTATGTAGTATATTCCATCCGGGCCAGCAGCACTGTTTTTAGCGGTGGATAAAGCTTCTTGAAGTTCTACCAAAGTAAGTGGTGTATTGTATTGGAAGGTTGTTGTTGTTCTAAATTTCGGATGGGATTTTTCTGCTACAGCTTTAATCTTTTGAAATGATGGATCATATGCCGTAGAGTCAGACAACTGTGAAAATACCGTCCCTAGAGCATTTGCAATCTCTGCAGGAGTAGATAGCTCCTGTCCATTCACGGTGAAAAGTGGGGACGACAAAGGGGGAAATTTACCATTTAATTGTCTTATTTTCCTCCAAATAATTCTTACATCAGTATTTTTATTAATTGTAGTTGCGAATCGAACCCAAGAGTCTCTTTTTGCTTTCTTTCTAATATGACGGGCTTTAGCTCTAATTTTCTTGTAATTTATAAGATTAGTGGTGGTAGGATGTTTGCGGAATAAATTCCATGCACGGTTTTTTTCTTTTTTTATATTCTTACAGTCCTCGTTCCACCAATAATTTCTGTTTCTATGAATGCTTGACTTTGACTGTGGGATGGCAGTGGATGCAGCTGCTAGAATCTGTTTTGTAATATGGTCGGCAACTGTGTCAATCGGATGAGATTTGATGATCTGATTGTCGAAGGATACGTTAGTGGTATACTTTGCCCAGTCTGCCTTGGAAAATTTCCATTTTGTGTGAGTTTCTGAAGGTATGCAGTGTGACGTTTCAATTTTACATATTATAGGGTAGTGGTCACTATTGAGTGGATCATCCAGAGTTGTCCACTGGATACTAGGGAAAAGGATTGGAGAGCAGATAGAGAGATCTATTGAAGAGACTGTTCCTGTTGGGAGGTGGAGGTAAGTTGGTGAACCAGTATTTAATATGGTTAGATTTCGTCTTTCAATAAGCATTTCAATGATTTTTCCACGTCCGTCTGTATTGGAAGAACCCCACAATGGATTGTGTCCATTGAAGTCACCCAATAAGCAGAAAGGGGTTGGCAACTGCTGAATGAGATCTTCAAGTTCATGTATGGTACAAGGGCGACTGGGTGGCAGGTAGATTGAAGCAAGTGTTAGGGTAACGCCAATGGTTATTCGTGTGGCAACAATTTCAACAGTGGTTTGCAACTGAATGCGTTTGCAGGGTACTCTTCCATCTATAAGTATCGCTACACCTCCATGAGCATTATTAGTAGCAGGTCTGTCTTGCCGAAAGAGAGTGTAATTTTTTATCGAAGTAGACACCTGAGGTGTTAAATATGTCTCTTGTAAACAGATTCCAATTGGTTTATAACGCTTAATTATCTCGTGGATGTCGTCGATATTGCTGCGAAAGCCTCTACAGTTCCATTGGATGATGTTTTTCATTGTTTGGATTTAAATGAGGAAGCTGTGTCTGTCTGCTTTTTGGAAGTCTGTTTCTGTCGGTCAATTTTTATTTTGTCTCTCTTTGAAAATATTGGTCTGGCGTCTATTACATCTTCTGGATGAATTTCCAGAATGGTTTCCGTTTCTTCATGAGAGCAAGTCTCATTCGTGTCCATGAAGAAAGATTCAGCATGCTGCTTGTTAACGGGATCAGAGTTTTCTGTTTGAGTAGATCTTACAGGAGTTGTAAGAGTAACAGGAGGTATCGTGACTGGTGTGTTATTAGATCTATTAGAAGTCTGTTGCTTTGAGGACTGAGGTACAGTAGAGAGTAAAGTTCGAGCCCATTCAGAAATAGAGATGCTTGGCGGGATTGATGTATCTGTTTGAACTGATATTGAGTGAAATTTTTGAGCAGCGTCGGCATATGTGCGTTTTGGCATCGGTATTAGTTGCTGTAATTGTTTTCTGGCTTCGGAAAATGAGACTTTCTTTTCTATCTTGTATTTTTGAATTTTCTTCTCATATTTCCACTGATCGCATGTTTTTGAAAAAGCTGGGTGATTGCCTTTACAATTAGGGCAAAGTGAGGACTGCGATTTACAATCAGCTTGGGCATGTTCCTTCGATCCACAGTTAGGGCATACTGCATCGCCTCTACAGACAGTTTGGGAATGTCCAAATTTTTGACATTTATAGCACCTTAGCGGGTTTGGGATATACGGGCGAATGCGGCAGTTCAAATACCCGGCTTTTACTGATGATGGTAGGTTGGGTGAGCTAAATGTCAGTATGATACTGCGTGTTGGAATAAGTTCGCCATCTTTCTTAATCATGATTCTCTTCGCTTGTATGACCTTCTGATCCTGCAATTCGTTGACAATTTCCTCTTCTGAAACATTCATTAGGTCCCATTCTGAGATAACACCCTTGGAGGTATTGAGTGTTGCGTGTGGTGACACCTTAACAGGGATTCCATTGAATGTTGTGAGCTTGAGAAGGTACTCTGAATGTTTAGAGCTTGTAGTCTCAACCAACAGGTCGCCAGATTTGAGACGGCGCACCATTTTGGGGGAACCTGCTACATTTTCCAGACATTTTTGTATGAGGAATGGCGATAGATTGCCTAGGGCCTGGTTCGCTAAGGAATGCAGGATCAGGAAACTCGGATGTTCTATTAGGGAATCATCCGTCTTCAGTCTCTTTCGGTTGGTTTTGTCATCATTAGGTTGATGCAAATCCTTTGAATTTGGATTTGCTGTCTGGATCGGGGGAAAGTTTTCAAAGTCCATGTTTTGCTCCTTTTGGCCCTGGGGGTTTGCTTTACCACCCAGGTTTCCGGCCCCGCCACGGGGAGGCAGGAGCAGTGCCACAAGGTGACCAAGCGGCTGGGTTAGGAAGTTAGTATTAATATAAAAAGAAACAGAAAGGTGGTTTTCCTTCCTGGGCCTTTGCCTACTTCTTGTAGTGCGAAAGAGCTACTTTGATCGAGAAATCAAGAAAAATAGTTGTTGAAACAAAAAATAGAATCTATTCGCTGGAAATCTCTTTAGAAAAAACGCTTTTACAGACGCACTAGAATCGCTTGGCCACGGAACGCTTGGCACCCGGGGCCATTTAGAAAGGGAAGGTCATTGTCATTGAGCATACGCTCTATGACCCGTCCCCTTCCATTGATGTTAGCACTACCCCACAGGGTGTTATGTCCATTAAAATCCCCGAGAAGTAAGAAAGGGGGAGGCAACTGCGTTACAAGATCGTCAAGATCTTCCTGGGAGATGTCAGTCCCAGGTGGCAAATAAATAGAGCACACAGTTAGCAAAAATCCCACTGAAAGGCGAATTGCAACAGCCTCTATGCTGGTTGTAACTAGCAAAGGCTGAACTGGGGTCTGGTTTCCCACAAGGATAGCCACTCCTCCATGAGCAGGACCATCCGCAATTCTATCCTTACGAAACATTGTGATGTTATGCAAGGTGAGATCATCATTTGCCTTTAGATAAGTCTCCTGCAAGCAAAAGCAAACGGGCTCGTGCTTTTGCAGGAGAGCCTTGATGTCATCAGTGTTTCGCCGGAATCCACGACAATTCCATTGTAGGAATTTAGCCATTACTTTGGCTTGGTGGGTCCATCAGGCGGCTTCCGAGGTGCTGAGGGCTTTATTTTGTCGGTCTTGGATTTATCTTTTTTGGGGAAGATTTTGTTGTTGTTCTGGAGGCTTAATGGCACATAAGCTGCTAAGGCTATAATGTGCCTATTCACTTATTATATTAAAACATAAGTTTTCCCTAGATCAAAAGAAAATCTGAAATCAGAAATAATTGAAAAGCCCAGTTTGCCGGAGAAAGTCAAAAAATTCGGAAATATTTGCCTTATCACCAATGAGATTTTCAAGAGTTACTGGTTTATGAAGGTTAACCAATGATATCAAGGATGAAGTTCTGGCTTGTTTATAATAGGGGCAGTCAATAAGAATATGTTTTACAGTCAAATTATTAGAATAATGTGTACATTGTGGTGGGTCATCTCCTGTGAGTAAATGAAGGTAGGTCAGATGTGTATGTCCTATTCTTGCCCTTGAAAGGACTACTTCTTCTTGTCTCGATGTACGGATACTGGAGCGCCAAATTTTTGGATCATGTTTAAACTGAAAGAGTTTATTATTAGTCTGAGAGTGCCAGAGTGCTGTCCACTGTGATAGGCAAGCAGCATGAACGGTTAGTGCATAATCTGATGCTGGAACAGGGATATTGGTTAAATCAAATGTAGTTGGGTTTTTTGCAGCTTTATCAGCCAGTTCATTGCCTAAAATACCGGAATGGGCTGGAATCCAGCAAAAAGTGACCAGTTGGTTGCATTCTTTAATTTGCAGTAATAAGCTTCTGATTTCATCAAGAACAGGGTGAACTTTATCTGAGGAATTACATAATGACATGATTGAGCTGAGTGAATCAGTGTAAATAACTGATTTTAAGGAACTGTCAGAATAGAGATTTTCTAAAGCTAGTTTAATTGCATATAATTCAGCAGAAAATATACTAAATTCTGATGGAAGGGAAACTGATACAGTTGTATTCGGAAACACTGCAGCTGCTCCAACATTTGAATTAGATTTAGAGCCATCTGTATAAATTGGGGAGAAATCTGTATATCTTTGAGTGTGAACTGCATGAATTTGGTTGACATTTGATGCTTGCAAAGTATTCTTTCTCCATTGACAGAGGTAAGTGTCACAGGTTGGAAGAGGAGGAGGAGCCCATGGTGGCTGAGTATAAGTTGCCACTTGCTTTACGGAATGGATGGAAATATTCCAAACTTGCACCAATTCAAGAAGGCGAAGACCAGCTGGCTTTACCATACTAGGTTTGTTTCTGTATAGGATTTCTAATGGTGGGTTGAAAAGGTATAACTGAACGGGATGAGAGGCACAACTTTGTATCTGGACAGCATATTTGAGTAACAGTGATTTCCTGCGTAAAGTTAGTGGGGGCTCGTGAGCATCAATGTAGAGACTATGTGCTGGCGACGTTCTGAATGCACCAGTTGCAATTCTCAAAGCACTGTGCTGAATTGGATCAAGCCAGCGTAATGCGCTCTTTCTGGCAGAATCATAGATTGGAGCACCATAATCGAGACGGGATCTGATTAATGCCCTGTTGTTGTTGTTGTTGTTGTTGTGTTTAACGACACATAGGCTGCTAGGGCCATATTGTGTCTTTCAAATGGTAAATATGAAATATTATCTTAAACGTGATAACTATATTTTATGATATATTCCTATACGATTTAGGAAAGCAAATAGTTCTTTTTGATTAAAATCATCTCCCAGAATCTGTAATAATTTTATTGAAGACTGCGTATTAGAAATTGACTTAAAGGTGTCTAAGCGGATGGTGTGAAAGTGGGGACAGTCCACTAACAAATGTCGAATGGTCAGTTGTACTTGACATGATGTACATTGGGGAGCGCTGTCATTAGTTAACAGTTACAGGTGAGTGAGGTGAGTATGCCCGATTCTTAGCCTTCCTAAAATTATTTCATCTCGCCTGTTTTTTCTGAAGCTGGATTGCCACAGCTTTGGTTCCGGTTTTATTTGGTAGAGTTTATTTCCTGGATAACCTTTCCAGATTAATGACCAGCTGTTATGACATGCTTTACGGATAATGTGTTTGTAATCTGTATATGGAACTTGAAAAGACTGCGAAATAGTGGTTTCTGGTTGTTTGGCTGCATGATCTGCTCTTTCATTGCCAGCTATTCCAGAATGTCCTGGGATCCAGCAGAATGTCACAGTTCGGTTCAATTCCTTACAGGCAAGTAACTTAGAATGAATCTGTTTTATTACAGGATGAGAGGAGTTGGTATTAGTATTTATGGCAGAGACAGCACTGAGTGAGTCAGTGTATATTAAAGCAGACGGAATTAGATTTTCAATAATGTGATCCAGAGCTAAGTTTATAGCATAGAGCTCAGCAGTGAAGATACTGCATTCTATTGGCAATGAGACAGAAGTGCTAAATGATGGGAAGATTGCAGCAGCACCTACTTGGGTCTCCGTTTTTGATCCATCTGTATAGATTTCACATGCGTTTGAATTAGAAAGAGCGTAAGTTGCATGTAACTGTGCGATATTGGAGGGAGACAGCGTGTTCTTTCCCCACTGTTCAAAGTAGTCATCATATATTGCACAGATATTTTTCCAGGGTGGCTCTGGTGGTGTTTTGTCCTGAAATATATTGCTGATTTCTATGTTCCATGTTTGAGCCAGTTCCTTAAATCTAAGTGAAGCAGGTCGGTTTTCATTAGGTTTACTGATGTAAAATGACTCGCATTCAGTATTGAAGAGACATCTCCAACAAGGATGAGAGGGCAGACTACGGATTTTTGCGGCATACATCAGAAGTAATGATTTCCTGCGAAGATGTAAGGGAGGTTCATGAGCATCGATGTACAGGCTCTGAACTGGGGAGGTTCTGAATGCACCTAGAGCGACTCTCAAAGCACTGTGCTGGATGGTGTTTAGTCGTTCTAAAGTACTTTTCCTCGCTGAATCATATACTGGAGAGCCATAGTCCAAGCGAGACCTGATGAGAGCTCTATGAAGATGGATGAGGGTGTGACGATCAGCGCCCCATGACATGGATGACACACACCGGAGGATGTTTAATTTCTTCAAGCAGACAGTTCGAAGATAGGCCACATGTGCTTGAAAGTTCAGTTTCCTGTCTAGTATCAGACCAAGGAAACGGACATTGTGAGCAAGAGGAACTGGCACATTGTTTATTTTTAGCTCTGGATCAGGATGAAGTGACCGAAGTTTGCAGAAATGAGTGGTAGTGGTTTTCTGTTCAGCGAGATTATATCCATTTCGTAAGGTCCAGGATTTAATTCTCGTTAAAGCAATTTGTAGCTGCCTTTCGATAGTATTCATGGTTTGCGATTGGCAGCATATGGTGAGATCATCAGCATACATGTATACTTCAACCGTTTTTGGAAGTTCTTCCAAAATATTGTTGATCCTAATCGCAAATAGGGTTGGACTCAATATGGAACCCTGTGGGACACCCTCTTCTTGAATGTGAGATGTTGACAGCATGTTTTTATACCGGACCTGAAATGTACGCAATTTTAAAAAGTTCTGAATTATTAAAGGGAGATGTCCTCTCAGCCCCAACTGATGCATATCTTTAATTATACCATGACGCCATGTGGTGTCAAATGCTTTATGAATATCCAAGTTGACCATCACTAGATGCTGTTTTTTGACAAAGGCATTACGAATGTTGGATTCAATTTTTACAAGTACATCTAGGGTGGACCTGTTTTTACGGAAGCCATATTGGTGATCAGAAAGGAGATTTTCGGAGTCTAGAATCCAGGTGAGCCTCTTATGTACCATCCTTTCAAAGATTTTGCCCAGACAGCTTGTCAATGATATTGGTCTGTAATTCTCAACTAGAGAAGGATCTTTGCCTGGTTTTGGAATAGCACAAATATAGGAATGACGCCATGACAGAGGATACGTATTTTCAGAGAAGATCCGGTTATAAAAGAGTAATAGTGTGCCGAGATCGGCTTCACACAGATGCTTCAGCATATTGTAGTGAATGCCGTCTGGTCCTGCTGCGCTGTTCGGAGATTTGCTCAAAGATTCTCTCAGTTCAGATAGAGTAAACAGCTGGTTATATGGAAGTGAAAGTCTAGTTGTGAAATTAAACTTATGGCGTTCTGAATCAGTTTTACTGCGTTGAAAGGAGATCACATAAGAGGAACAGGCAGAAATGTTATAAAAAGATTCGGCTAAAGCATTTGCAATGTCAGTAGGAGAGGATAAGTCCTGCCCATTGCATTGTATTATTGGAGATTGCTGCGGTAGAAATTTCCCATTCAGAGCTTGAATTTTTCTCCAAATGACTCGAGTGTCAGTATTTTTATTAATATCTGAGGCGAATTTAATCCAGGAGTCACGTTTTGCTGTCTTCCTAATTTGTCTTGCTTTGGCTCTGAGTTTTTTGTACATAATTAGGTTGGCGGTAGTTGGAAATTTGCGAAACTGGTTCCAGGCATGATTTTTTTTTCGTTTCGCTTTGGAGCATTCTTCATTCCACCACTGATTTTGGTGTACCCGCTTGCACTGATTAGATTTTGGAATGGAAATTTCTGCTGCAGATAATATGTGGCTTGTAATGTGATCAGTTACGTCATCAATACGATTTTGTTGTACATATAGTTTGTCAAGTAGAACACAAGTTGAATAGTTTTTCCAGTCTGCTTTATGAAAGTTCCAAGAAGTGCGGCTTTTAGGACATGACACCGTCTGTGTTTGAATTGAACTGATGATAGGAAAATGGTCACTGTGCAATGGATCATTTAACACTAACCATTCCATGCTTGGATAAAGAGAGGCTGAACATATTGATAAGTCTATGGCTGATGTACTACCTGTAGGTAGTTGAATATGAGTTGGAGAGCCAGAATTTAACAGAGTCAGGTTATGGTTATCCAGGAATATTTCTATTAATTGGCCTCTCCTATCCATGATGGAAGATCCCCACAATGGATGGTGACCGTTGAAATCGCCGAGTAAACAGACTGGAGGTGGCAATTGTTTGATAAGATTGTCAAGTTCAGTCTGGGAGCAAGGATAATTCGGTGGGATATAAATGGATGCAAGGGTTAGTGATATTCCCATTGCTATCCGAACCGCTACAACTTCTAAAGAGGTTTGTAGTTGGAGATGTCTTGACGGTATGTTAGTTCTGATAAGAATAGCCACCCCACCACGAGCAGGAGTGTCAGAATCCCTATCTCGCCTAAACATAGAATAATTTTTAATTTTCAGAGAAACTTGTGGTGATAAAAAGGTTTCCTGTAAACATACACCTATTGCTTTAGTTTCGATTAGTAAATCATTCAAGTCATCTATATTACTGCGTAATCCTCTACAGTTCCATTGAAGGAATTTATTCATTTGTTGGATTTACTTGAGGAAGATTGATCTGACTGTTTTTTCTGGGAAGGTTTCTGTCTGCTTAGTTTTGATTTTTCATTTCTGGGAAACGTTGGGCGTCCTGTATCCATGGTATCACTAGCATGTAACTCTAGTACTGTCTCTTCATCCTCTGACTGAACCTCCATTTCCATGTTGCTAATGCGTGGTTTCACTTTCTTCTGGTTTTCAACAGTAGCTGATTTCGTTGTTTCGGGCAAGGTTGAGATAGCATCAGTTGGGATGCTGATTGGGGTGTTGCTGGTCTCACTGACTGTAGTTTTGTTATTGTAAGTTAGCACAGTTTTGGCCCAGGTGGCAAAGGAAATATTCGGTTCGATGGAGACATCTGTTTGGGTTGCAGCTGAGCGGCTATTTTTGGTGACCGATGCATATGATCGGCTAGGCATGGTTAGCATTATTTGCTTTCTTGCTTCAGGGTATGTGACTTTATGCTCCACTTTATACTTTTGGATTTTTTTCCCTGTTTTCCAAAGGTCACACGCTTTAGAAAATGCAGGATGGCTTCCTTTACAGTTTGGGCAAGTGGGAGTGGAAGCTGTACAGTCTCCTTGGGAATGTTCCTTGGAGCCGCAAATAGGGCACACAGCATCGCCTCGGCATGCCGTCTGAGAATGGCCGTACTTCTGACACTTAAAGCAGCGAATGGGATTCGGGATGTAGGGTCGAATCTTGCAGTTTAAGTAACCTGCTTTTACAGAAGATGGGAGATTCGGAGTACTGAATGTCAAAATAATGGACCTGGTTGGTAATAGGTTGCCATCTTTTTTCGTCATAATTCTCCGTGCATGAGTCACTTTTTGTTCGCTAAGCTCTTGAATGATTTCTTCCTCAGACACATTTAGTAAGTCCCATTCGCTGATAACTCCTTTAGAGGTGTTCAGAGTGTTATGGGCTGTTACTGACACAGGAATATTGTTAAAAGTTGTTAATTTTAACAATTTTTCTGAGTGATTTGGCTTACAGGCTTCAATTAGAAGGTCTCCGGATTGGAGACGTTTAACCATTTTGGGAGATCCAACAACCGATTCTAAACATTTCTGTATTAAGAAAGGCGATAGCTTGCCAACAGGTTGTGTGGATAGGGAATGCATTATCAGAAATGCTGGCATGTCTGTTGTTTGTTTTTCTGTCCGTAGTCTCTTTGGACGATTCAAGTCATGCTCTGAATCAGAGTTGACGGGTCTGGAGCCCGTGGGCTCTAGCGATGGATATGCATCGCAATCCATCGCTGCTCCTTTTAGCCCCGGAAGAGGGAATTCCTTCTCCCAGGTTACCGACCCCGCCACGTGGAGGCAGGAGCGGTGCCAACCAGTGACCAAGCGATCAGCAGAAGAGGAGAGCAGTACGTTGCTAGCGATAGCAGTAACGTTGCAAGCGGGGTTAGCAGTGACGTTGCTAGCGTTGAAGCAGTGACGTTGCTCAGCGAGGGAAGCAGTGACGTTGCGAGCGGTCAACAGTAACGTTGCGAGCGGTGGAGGGATTATTTAAGCACTAGTACTCGCCCTAGAAAAATCGCTAGAAAATCGCACTAGAAAGATCGCTTGGGAACTATCGCTTGGCACTCGGGGCCAATGCCCTGTATAAACGAAGAAGCGAGGTACGATCTGCACCCCACGTTTGGGCAGATAAAGCTCTGAGTATGTTTAACTTCTTTAGACATGAGGTCCGTACATTTTTAATATGATCTAGGAAATTTAACTTGTTGTCTAGGATTAATCCAAGAAATCTGATGTTGCTGGTGACTGGGACAACGATGTTAGAAATTTGAAGTTCGGGATCTGGATGAAGTTTGCGTTGTCTACAGAAGTGGATGGCAACTGTTTTCTGCTGTGAGAGCCGATAACCATTGAGGCTCGCCCATTGTTGAATTTTATTAAGTGCTATCTGAAGCTGTCTTTCAATAGACCTCATGTTTTGAGAATGACAGGAGATCGAAAGGTCATCTGCATAAAGGTAAGTCTCAACTGTATTTGGAAGCTGCTTAGTGATAGAATCTATTCTCAGAGCAAAAAGAGTGGCACTCAGTACTGATCCCTGTGGAACACCTTCTTCCTGGATGAAAGTTGTGGAAAGGGCATGTTGGTATTGAACTTGAAATGATCTAGTATGTAAGAAGTTCTGAATAAATATAGGAAGGTTGCCTCGTAGTCCGAGAAGGTAAAGATCACTAAGTATACCATACCGCCAGGTGGTATCAAAAGCCTTCTCTATGTCTATTGAAACCATTACTAGATGTTGTTCACGTTTGACAAAAGCATTACGTATGGCAAATTCAGCCTTGACCATAAGATCTAAGCATGACCTGTTTTGACGGAAGCCATATTGGTTATGGCTCATTAGCTGTTCCGACTCAATAATCCAGACGAGTCTTCTGTGGATAATTTTCTCAAGAATTTTGCTGAGGCAGCTTGAGAGAGATATTGGTCTATAGCTATTGGGGTTGGATGGATCTTTTCCAGGTTTCAGGAAAGCCAAAACTGTAGAGTGATGCTAAGTAGCTGGAAAAACATTTTCTAAAAAAATGCGATTGTAAAAGACCAGGAGGCAGCGCAAAGCTTTGTCATCAAGATGTTGTAGCATGATATAATAAATCCCATCTGGCCCGGCAGCACCATTTCGGGCGGTTTTAATGACATGTAAAAGTTCAGAATATTGCAGAGGTTTGTTATATGGGAGAAGACGGGCAGTTTTGAAGTGAATACCATGTTTTTCTTCAGTGTTTTTAATTCTTTGGAATGAGGTAGGATAGGCTGTTGCTGCTGAGATTTCGGCAAAAGTATTGCCCAAAGCATTAGCTATATCTACTGGATTAGAGAGATCTTTCCCATTCCAAGAGAGAATTGGAGAAGGTATGGTAGGAAACTTACCAGACAGCTGTCTAATTTTTTTCCATATTATTTTGGAATCAGTATTTCTGTGAAAAATTGAGGCAAAACGGATCCAGGATTCTTTCTTTGCTTGCTTTTGTATGAAGCGTGCTTTTGCCCTTAATTTCTTGTAATTAATGAGATTCACTGTGCTCGGACATTGCCGAAACAAATTCCAGGCTTTATTTTTTTCTCTCTTTGCTGTGGTGCATTTGTCATTCCACCAGTAATTATGATGCTTTCGGCCCGGAGGATTTGATAGTGGTATTGTGTTCTTAGCCACATTTAGAAGATGCGACGTGATGTATTCTGTCACTTCATCAATATGTTGGAGGCGGATTTTTTCTTCATCAAGATCGATTGATGATTGAAATTTTGCCCAGTCTGCTCGGACAAATTTCCACTTTCTGCAGGGCGGAATTGATGGAGTCTTTGCTTTCATAAAGTTGCATACTATTGGGAAGTGGTCACTGCCCATGGGATCATTTATTACATACCACTCTATGGTTGGGACTAGTACTGGTGAACAAATCGAGAGATCTAGTGCTGAAGTGTGTCCTGCTGGGAGCTGTACGTGTGTCGGTGCACCAGTATTGAGTATACTGAAATTTAGTGCCTCTAAAAAGCTTTCAATTAATCGGCCCCGTCTATCCAATTTAGGAGAGCCCCATAATGGGTGGTGCCCGTTAAAGTCCCCTAATATACAGAGAGGTGGAGGTATCTGTATAAAGAGGTCTTCAAGATCTTTTAAAGAGTAAATACGGTTTGGTGGTAGGTAGATTGAGACAAGTGTTATTGCATTATGGAGAGTTATGCGAACAGCAACAGCTTCAATTTCAGTTTGGAGTGTGATATGCCTAGTTGGGATCTTCGAGTTTACTAGGATTGCTACACCACCATGGGCAGCATTAGCGGTATTTCGATCTCTTCGATAAAGGCAATAGTTCTTTATCGAAGGAGAAATTTGTGAGGTCAGGTAAGTTTCCTGTAGACAGAAGGCAGCTGGAGAAAATCGGTTAATTAGGTATTTAATATCGTCAGTGTTGCGACGAAAACCTCTGCAATTCCATTGTAAGATACTGTGGTTCATTTAGGTTTAGTTGAGGATGATTCATCAGACTGTTTTTTGTTTGAGCACTTTTTCCGGTCTTTTTTTGGGAAGCTGGGGCGCCCAGTATCCATAGTGTCATTTGCATTGAGTTCTAGTATGGGTTCTTCAAGATCTGAGTGTACGTCGACTTCCATACTATTGGTGGATGATTCAGGTTTCTTGTTTTCTTTGGTAGTTTTTAATTTTTCTTTATCATGCGAGAGTGTCCGGGTATCAGTTGGGATGGTGATTGGAGTGTTGGTCGATTCACTGGTTTTAGTTTGTGTGTCTTTTCCTGAATTTGATAATGTATTTTTAACCCAATTAGCCATAGATGTGCTGGGGGGTATTGATACATCTGTTTGTACTGCTGTTGTAATAACGCTTCGAGTGTGAGATGCATAAGAACGACTGGGCATGGTCAACATAACCTGTCTACGTGCCTCAGGGTATGTGACTTTGTGTTCAATTTTATATTTTTGAATTTTTTTTCCTGTTTTCCACATTTCACAGGATTTTGAAAATGCTGGGTGACTTTCTTTGCAGTTGGGGCAAATGGGACTTGATGCTGAACAGTCTGCTTGTGTATGTTCCTTGGAACCACATATAGGACAAATAGCTTCTCCTCTGCATGCTTGTTGGGAATGTCCATATTTTTGACATTTAAAACAACGAATGGGATTAGGAATATAAGCCCGAATTCGGCAGTTTAAATAGCCAGCTTTTACTGAGGATGGCAAATCTGGGGTACTAAAGGTTAAAATGATTGACCTAGTTGGGACGAGATTTCCATCTTTTTTAGTCATTATGCGTTTGGCGTTGGTTACTTTTTGATTACTCAGTTCTTGAACTAATTCCTCTTCTGATATTGTAAGTAGGTCCCATTCAGTTATAACGCCTTTCGAGGAATTTAAGGTGTTGTGTGGAGTAATGGATACTGGCAGGCCACCGAATGTCGTTGTTTTGAGCAGCCACTCGGAATGTTTGGAGTTGGCTGTTTCAATTAATAGGTCTCCGGATTGCAGTCGTTTAACCATTTTTGGTGTTCCAGCAATCGATTCCAGAAATCTTTGGATGACGAATGGTGATAATTTTCCGACTGGTTGGTTGGAGAGAGAGAGTGTATGACCAGAAAGTTTGGCATTTCATTGCACTGCACTTCCCTTCGGAGCCTTTTTGGTTGATTCAGGTCTTCATCGTTTGGTTTATGTAGCCTTGAGTTTGAAGGCTCTAGAGGTGGATAGTCACTTTTATCCATCGTTGCTCCTTTTAGCCCTGGGGGAGAACTTTTCCCCCAGATTTCCGGTCCCGCCACGGGGAGGCAGGAGCAGTGCCGCTCGGAGGCCAAGCGGTTGAAGTGTTAGTTGATTAATAGAACAAGAAATATAGGAAAAAGAAAGGTGTGTTTCCTTTCTGCGTTCTAACTAGTGGTTTTCAAGTATAGAACTAGTTTTAAAGAAAAGCTGTTGATAGAAATGTAGGAACTTAAAAGGAAATAACTTCAATCACTTTACAAGAGCTCTCTATATATCGCTTTTGTTTGTTTGTTTGTATTGAGGTTTAATGGCGCATGGACTACGCAGGTCATAATGCGCCAGTTCATACGGTGTGATGT